>NC_057713.1:63255285-63272983 GCF_004010195.1 Chiloscyllium plagiosum
CCAACACATCTTCCTTCCTAACAAGTATCTCCTCTAGCTTACCAGTCCGTTTCATACTCTCCTCTTCAACAATACGGTTCCTCTCATTTGTAAATACTGAAGAAAAGTACTCATTCAAGACCTCTCCTATCTCTTCCGACTCAATACACAGTCTCCCACTACTGCCCTTGATCGGACCTACCCTCGTTCTCGTCATTCTCACGTTTCTCACAGTTTTCCTTTCAGTTTTAAACTTAGAATTAAACATATACCCAAATGGTGCACACAACATTCAGGAATTGGAATTTAACAAGCTTCAATAGTCACTTAACCAGCTAAATAACATTCAAAATACAAGATACTATTAACAAGAAAACCTTACAATTTACTGTCGTAACAAACAGATGAAGGAATATAGCAAAAAAAAACTAATGAAGCTTCTGTTAATTTGGTTTTGCTGCCATAACTAATCATAAAATGACATGCTTATCACTTTAAGTTATTTAAGGAAGAATGTCCTGTGCTTTCCCCTTCTGCACAGTCAATATTCAATAATGTGCCACTATCATAAAATTCTGCTAGACAAGTTGCATAGTAAATACCAAGATATAGCACCGCTGTCATTGGATATTTGTTTAAGATGGCAAATCCTGAATTCAAACCACTAATGCGTTTTTCATTTTGGAAATAATTGCAACTGATGTTTTCTTTCTCTAGATTCAAAGGCACCAGGGTTCATAATGACACATTTAATGAGGTCAATTGACTCAACAGAACGGAGATTGAGATTGTTACTTTTAGATTTGTTAAGGCTAAGTTCCATCTTAAGCAATTAACATAAGATTTCAATGACTTGAAAAGCAATTGAAAACTAGTTGAAACTATTTGACTGTTTATCACTGAAGTGTTTGTACTACGAGATGTTATTATACCCACATATTTGGTAATGGTCATACATATGACAAATAAATACAGCTCAGAATATAAAACTACAGAATTTATGGATATTACAAGTAAAAAATACAATGAAACCAACAATCCACATTAGTAATTGATTGATTTATATATACCTATTTTTGTTATAAACTGTAAATAGATTACAAGTATTTAGAAACATTGTAGTAATTAAGTATACTGCAGTACAAAATAGTACAAATAATGTCATCAAAATACTAATTAAGATGATAGATGTAATTCTAAGGGTTGTGGTCCATCAACCTTGATAAGATACATTTACAGAGGGAAGGATGGAGTGACTAATGATAGTGTGTGTGAAGCAGCAGATAGAAGAAGGGGCCACTTACCTTTGCAGAGCACAGGACATCATTGGCCTTCTTTCTGCACTGCTATCTGTCCTTTTGCACAAATGGAGATAGCACTGACCTATGTTGCTGTCACTGCCTGGGACGTCAAGGTCTACTGAGATGGTCAGCAGGAAAGAGGCATCCTTGTTTACCAGTTCATTCAGAATAGAACAGCTTACTTCAAGGAAGTGTACTAACAACTGAACAACCAGGAACACTACAGGTAACTACTAGCTGATCCGACCAAAGAGCACATCTGTGAATTAAGCACATTGATCAGGACTTTTGATCCAGTCCTTCAGAGTTCCCTATGCACCTCATCCCACGTACTCCTCACAGTGGCAACTTCTACTGCTTTTGAAGATACACAAAGCCAACACACCATCATATCAGGCAATGGGAACTGTTTAAGAACCTCTCTGGCTATGTCGAAAGCATCTTGAAACCCATTGTACAAGGGATCCCCAGGTTCTGTCGCGACACTACAGATTTCTTACAGAAACTTAGCACCCACTGAGCAGTCGAACCAGGAACATTCCTCATCACAACGGACATTTCAGCACTCAACACCAGCATCCCCACAATGATGGCATTATGGCAACAGCCTCATTACTCAACACCAACAACTGCCAAACTCCAAGCACCATCCTACAACTCATCAGCTTTATCCACGACCACAGCGTTTTCACTTTTGACAACAAATTCTTCATCCAGACACATGGAACAGCCATGAGGAGCAAATTTGCAACCCAGTATGCCAAGATCTTCATGCACACGTACGAACAAGACTTCTCTCCGCAGGACTTCCAACCAACACGATACACCAGGTATACTGACGACATTTTCTTCCTCTGGACCCATGGCAAGGAGTCAGTGAAACAACTACTCAGTGATATCAATGAGTTTCATCCCATCATCAAACTCACCATGGACTACTCTTTAGTTTCTGTCTCATTCTTGGACACGTGCATCTCCACCAAGGATGGGCACCTCAGCACCTCACTCTACCACAAACCCACGGATAACCTCATGATGCTACACTTCTCCAGCTCAAAACATATTAAAACAGCCATTCCATGTGGATAAGCCCTATGCCTACACAGGATCTGTTCCAATGACAAGAAACATGATGGGCACTTGGAAGTATTCAAGGATGCCCTCATAAGAGCAGGGTACGATGCTCAACTCATTGACCACCAGTTCCAAAGTGCCACAATGACCGCAAGAAACCATAATGACCTCCTCAGGAAACAGACACGTGCTGCAACCAACAGGATACCCTTCATTGTCCTGTACTTCCCAGGAGCCAAGAAACTACGCCATGTTCTTTGTAATCTGCAACACATTATCAATGAGGATGAGCACCTCACCAAGACCTTCCACATGCCTCCACTTCTTGCTTTTAAACAACCACCAAACCTCAAACAGATCATTGTTCGTAGCAAACTGCCCGACTTTCAGGACAACACCATACAACCCTTGTCATGGTAGATGCTGCAAGATGTGTCAGAGTGTGGACATAGATACCACCATTACAGGTGGGGACACCACCCACCATGTGCGCGGCAGGTATTCGTGTGACTTGGCCAACATTGTCTATCTCATATGCTGCAGGCAAGGATGCCCTGTGACATGGTACATTGGTGACACCGAGCAGAGGCTACGGAAACAGATGAATACTGCCCGACTTTCAGGACAACACCATACAACCCTTGTCATGATAGATGCTGCAAGATGTGTCAGAGTGTGGACATAGATACCACCATTACAGGTGGGGACACCACCCACCATGTGCGCGGCAGGTATTCGTGTGACTTGGCCAACATTGTCTATCTCATATGCTGCAGGCAAGGATGCCCTGTGACATGGTACATTGGTGACACTGAGCAAAGGCTACGGAAACAGATGAATAGGCACTGCACAACAATGAACAGATAGGAGTATTCCCTCCCAATCGGAGAACACTTCAGCGGTCTGGGATATTCGGGTGACTGTCCTCCAAGGTGGACTTCGGACAGACAACAATGCAAAGTGGCTAAGCCGAGGCTGATAGCCAAGTTCGGTACCCATGGGGATGGCCTCAACCGGGACCTTGGGTTCATGGTACACCAGAGGTGACCCCACTGCAGTACACACACTCTCTCTCTCTCTCTCTCACTCACTCACTCTCACTCTCACTCTCTCACACACACACACACAGTTTGTTCAGTGAATTTGTACTTGCAGAAATATATTTTATTTTGCTCAAAAACATGTAAGATTTTGTAAATCTCTGTTTTAGAAATAGAATCAGTCTAAATATTGGGGCATAGACAGCCTCACACAGGGCACCTCACACCTTCAATCTGAGAGGACATGGCACCTATTGTTAAAGTTCACTTGAGAATGTAACTTTTAAAAAAAATTCTGGGGTTTACATATGAAAGAACTTAAACCAACATGATCATTCTAAAAGCTGAGAGACTTAACAAACAATTCAGGTCTTTTTCAATACATAATTTCAGTTGTATCACACTGTAAACTTCTGCTTTAAATTCTGTCTTATGATCTTTTACTCCACAACCACCTGATGAAGGAGCAGCACTCCAAAAGCTAATGATTCCAAATAAATCTGTTGGACCATAACCTAGTGTTGTGCGATTTTTAATTTTGTACACTCCAGTCTAACAACAGCACCACCAAATCTTATCTATCAGTGTCAACTTTCTCCACAAAGCTGGAAGCTAGCTTACACTGCTTGCGTGCCATCTATTGAAATTTTACATGTGACTGGCCAGAGGCTAAGGCAATGCTTCTGTCTTGCAGCATCTGATTTGGTACAGTATATAGCTAGCCTTTGTGGCGCTAAAGCCTTGGATGCCAAATTAACAAATTCCATTAACAGAGAGAATGTCCATCACACCCAATACACGATTCATCAAACAACCCATTGGAACACCTTGTGACAAAAAATTATGAGTTTCAAAATCCATTATTGTACAATAATTCACCCTGGGCTGTGATAGATATGATGCAGTGAAACTCACTTGCTTTAATTCTTGAACTTCAACTGGTGAAATTCCAGTCTGTGTTCTATTTTGGAAAACAGAATTTTACAACATGGTTCTGTTAATTATATTACTAGGTATTAGATTTCTCTTGAAACGTTCATGATCCCTAACAGGATCGTAAGAATTACAACCTGTCAACAATTAGAAGGAGGTAAGATCAGCTGGAATTTGTCCCATGTCATGCTGTGATCATGGCAGTATTGTCAAGGTCTTGGCTGAGGAAGGCCCAAAGTTTCCTGAAGGAGTCAGCAGATGAATCCTTGCTTCTCCAGCCCACAGAAAGCAAATCAGAACAACTATTTCCAAATTACCTCATGGGGTCAATGCTGGCCCCAAATCACATCACTATGGGTTGGTATGAAAACTGCTGCCGGGGCTGAAGATTTATACGTTTAAAAGCATGTAGCAGCTTCCAGCTGTTCAAGAAAGCAGGTAGTAATGAGAACCTGTCAGCTCGGGAAGGGCTTCAGCGCTGGGACTCTCATAATTTGACAGTTTTAAATGCGCAGTACATCTCATGTTTCATGAAAAGGAAGAATTGCCTGAAGAACATTAGAATCAGCCATGCAATCCTGCTGTTGCTGAACACACCTCGCTCTAATAAACATCCAACTTTCTAGTTTAGACGCAGGCAGAAGGATAAAAATAACACTGCAGTTAGGGAATGGTCCAAGTAACTGACAATTTTCTAGATTCAGAAATGTGTGCTTCATTTTAGGCTAGTAAAGAATCCTTCTTGTGATTGTCCATCATTCCCAGCAGGTGATGTTCTATTTGGATTGAAACACCACACCAAGACGTTCAACTAGTCAGTCTTGGAAAGCATTAATATAAAGCTGGACAGAAATCCTAAATACCATTCAGCAGAGACATTCTTAAGAAGTATAAATGCCAAGAACAGATAGAAGGATATAGTTAATGGACAGTACTGTTGGCAAGCTTAACGATTTTGTCTGGCATTCATTGGCAATGAAGAGATCATCAGTTAGACAGATACTTGGCTCAAATTGGTTAACTGGATAAAAATGGAAAGTGTGTGCTCTGTTAAAATCATATAAGTTGCTTACAGTTATCAAAAGTCCATTGAAACACTGAAAATCCTTTATTCATTACTGTTATACATTGTATGAGGCAATTCAAAGAACAAATTGAAACTTGACCCAAAACCTATTCTGGCATTGCTGACTTCAATTGAATAAGTTGATTTTAAAACCACATTTACTTCTCCGGTTTTGTCATCAGTAGCACAGTCTCTGATGTCAAAGTAAGCATGATTGCCAGTATTCCAATGTTATTGTGATGTTCAGCCCACTATAGCAGATTACTGCTACCCAGCAACAAGCAGCGAAGCACCTAATCAGAACCTTGTCCAGAAAACAGGATTATCCTTAAAATTTTAATCAGTTATGGAAAACAAATAAAAGATTTGTGGGTGTGTATATACAATGTTTTATATTTATATATATATATATATATGGAATAAATAACTTGTTTAATTATCAATTCAGAAATGAAAAACATACTTCTATTATGTTAAAACATACAGTGTTTGATAGAGCAGAAAAGATTGTCAGTAAACAAATAGGAAACTGAAAAACACTTGGTCAAAGCTTCATCTTGCACTTCACTGTGTGAAATTCTGGTTGTCACACGAGAGAAAGGATGTGATTGGATTGGAGGAGATTTACCAGGAGATTGCCTGGAATGAAGTATTTTAGCTATGAAGAGAGACTGGAGAGGTTCAGGTTGTTTTAACTGCTGCAGAGAAGGGTGAGGAGGGGACATGAAAGAAGTATATAAGTTATGACAGACATAGATAGGATGGATAAAAAGCAGCTGTCCCTCCTTAGTTAAAGGATCAATAACAAGTAGCTGTAACTGCAGTTATTAAAGGTGAAGAGCAGGACTTTACAGGGGATTTGAGGAAAATATTTTTCATCCAGAGGCTGGTGGAATCTGGAATGCACTGCAGGACAGGACAGGAGAGGAGAGGTGTGAAACCTCACAACTTTTAAAAAGTACTTGGATGAGCACTTGAGATATCATAATATTCAGGGTTATTGGCTAGGTGCTGGAAATTGGGATTAGTAGCACAGACTCGATGGGCCAAAGAGCCTCCTGTGTGCTGTATGACTCTATGACAAAAAAAGCTACCACTAACCTGTGTTTGTGCACTTTGCTAGTAATACCAAAACTCCTTTCATCGCAACAGTGACACAGAAGTTTCATTAACAAAACTACTTTTTTTTTAATATGTACTTAGATACCTATGGATACTTGAAGCATTGGCATGGTAGATGAAAGAAAGGGTCATGAGTGGAAGTAGGCACTAAGGTGGCATTGGGGTATATGGAGTCATGGGAATGGGTGGAAGAAGATAGATGGACAGTGTGTATGAGAGGCTGTGTGGGTAGAGGGCATTAGATTTAATACTGGCAAGACATAGGGAGTCGAGGAATTCCTGATGAAGGACTCTTGCCCGAAACATCAATTCTCTTGCTCCTCGGATGCTGCCTGACCTGCTGTGCTTTTCCAGCAGCTCACTCTCAACTCTGATCTCCAGCATCTGCATCCTCACTTTCTCCTAGGACAGTAAGAGGTGTGAGGGAAAATATTTTATATTTCTCCCACTTTAGTCGAGATAACATATACTTTGGGAGCGGAAAGCCAACCTTTGGGATTTTGAAAAGGCACATTTGTGTTTAAAATGTGCATAAAACTTTTGGCACTTGCCGAAGCTGTCAAAAAATGTCCAATGTTGAGTAAAAAAAGCGAAAGACATTTAAGAGTACCTGTTGACATAAAATATTATAGAAATTACATTGCATGACAGATTCCAAAACCATTACCTTCAGATTGGGTAGTCTACCAAGTGAGTATTTTATTAGGAAGATGTAACTTGTAATAGAAAGGAAATGTTGTTTACATAAGGGGTTCAAGCTTTTCAGTGGATACAATGAGAATGTTTTTTAGGAAATAGATTATCAATAGACTGATAACTATTTTATATTAGTGTGCCTTCAGCGATAGTGAGTGAGTTGGCATGGGGAAGAAAAGGCAAAGAGTGATAGTTATGAATTGGCACAGAGGTTGTAAATAACCATGGTGATGTTGATTGAATATGGGGTATGAGGAACCATGGTGGATTAACATGGAGGTATTAGGAAATATTAAAGATGGATTGATGTGCATAGGTTGCCAAAAGACATACAAAGAGTAATGGGGAATATGTCTATGGTTCATGATGGTACATCACTTTTAACAGTCATGAGAAGTGGGTATGGGGCAGATGATGGCATAAGCGGGGCATGGGTAGTAAGAAGTTGAGAGTGTAAGACAAATATGAAAACAATGCAGGAGACCGTAGTCGGCCATTCGCCCATCCCTTCTTGGCAGCCAACTGTCTCATCCACACTTCCTGGATCATCCATATAGACACTCAATCTTGTGCACACCTCTTGACCAAGCACTGGAAATATGGGAGGCTATTTTAAGAGGTTATGTTCACAAAGGTGTGATTTCTCCTGAATCACATCATGGGAATATAACTAAGGACCACAAAATTCTTAGACTAGATATCGCAAAAATGTTTCCCCTAGCTGGAAAATCTGTAAAGCAGGGTCAAAGTCTCAGAATAGAGAGTTGGCCATTTAGGATTGAAATGAGGAAAATTTTCTGTAGCCAAATAGCTGGGAATCTTTGGAATTCCGTCTCTGCACAGACTTGTGAATATCCAGTGGTTGAGAGTATGAAGGTATACCAGGAGCATGAGGAAAGATGGGAGTTGAAGTTAAAGACCAGCTATAATTTTGTTGAACAGTGGATCAGACCAAAGGTGCAAAATGACCAATTCAACATTATTTTTCTTCCATTCTTATGTTTGTCAGTGATCCACATACCTTTGCCAATTGCCTAAACACCCACCTTCCCTGAAATCAGATCAGTAACTGCCATGCCCTATCCATGATCTGAATCCCTTTCTCCACCACAATCCCGATAATCAATTTAGTCATAGCCATTTCACCCTGGCTTTTGCTTGGAACCTGCAGTCAGCCATTCTTCATACTGGTTGGCTGCAATTAGGAAACAAACTTTTTACTAAAAAAAATCAGATCCTCCCATTAAATTCAGCAGCCTCCTTACAAATTCTATACTTCCACATTTCCTAACTGCTAAACAAACCACCATTACACCCTTATTATCAGCATCTAATTCATTTTGGTTTAAATATGACTGAATTCCCAAAATCCAAGGAAAGGCAGGCAGGAAATTCCTGACCATGTCTGTCTATTTAAGAGAATCTCCTGGCTGTTTCAGAGAGAATCTTGCTTTTCCAAATGAAATACAAACGAGAAATAGAAATGACACGTAAAATGGGTAACGTTCCAACACTCCAACCAAGACACAAACTGAACAGAATACAATGGAGAATTTAGACTAATTATGTGAAATGAATTAAAATAGAATGTGAAAGAGAGAAAAACATGACGTATAATAAAGTGATGCATAAATTTGTATCATGACATTTGATTAGCGTTTTATTAAATTATTGGTCAGGGCTGTACATATCTTAGAGACATTAGAGACAGTTTTCATGGGGAAAGGACAACTTAGTGTCAGCTTCTTTAAGGGGAGATCCGCACACAGGTCATATTCCAGAGAATACAGGTGAGAACTTCAAAAGAGTAGCTTGCAAAGGAATGTGCATCCAAATGCACAAAACAAATTGCTTGATGCATTGGCAGTTTTGCAAAAATGTTTGTACTTACTACGATGGAGCATGGAGGAAGCCAGAAGAAACTTTATAGAGAACCGTAATGGAACTTGAGCCAACATTTCCATCATTGAAGTGGTGGTCAACATTGGGGACCCAACCATCATGTAGCATCTGACAGTTGATGTTGAAGGTTTCTTTGTGTCACAAGCAGCAGTCAACCAACAGCCAAATGCCCCAACAGAAATTACCATGCAAGGTTGGATTGCTGGCAAAATGACTGTGGATTAATGCATTCAAAAGGCCTTGCAGAGTATTTGTCCTCCAAAAGATGACAAAAATTGCTGTGTTTCTGCCCTGGGGTAGTGACAGTGGCTCCATGGAGCAGAAAACTTTTTTGCTATTTCAAAATAATAGCATCTATCTTCCTACCCTTGCATCCTGGCATTGCCTTTATTGTTGCTTGGCAGCCACCCAGCCCAGACTGCTGCTATCTGTATGAAGATGCTACAGACTAGAGCCTAGCTTCCCAGGGTCCCCTATTGTCGAAGCCCCAAGATAGGGACCAAGGGAATGCACACTGATGGTGAGTTGACGATTGTATTCAATGTGGCATGATGTAATTATAAATTCAATTGGCTGAGATGGAAGCTGTGATGGTGAAAGACAGAAGAAGAGTAAGATGTAGGACTGAAAATCAAGGTTATAGTTATTGAGATGATAGTCAAATTAGTTTTTCATAGACAGCTCAAGCAAAAAGTAACCCTTTAGGATGTCTGCTTGCTACCTTCCTTCCTCTTCCTACTCCTGCTTCACAACTGCAGGTAGTACGGATTATACTTCATCAGTGTTGGATTCACTGCTTTTCGTCATTTATATAAATGATTTAGATGTGAACATAGGAGGTATAGTTAGTCAGTTTGAGGTTGGGCCAATGGACTGAAGAGTGGCGGACGGAGTTTAATTTAGATAAATGTGAGGTGCTGCATTTTGGAAAGGTAAATCAGTGCAGAACTTACACACTCAATGGTAAGGTCCTGGGGAGTGTTGCTGAACAAAAAGACCTTGGAGTGCAGGTTAATAGCTCCTTGAAAGTGAAGTCCCAGGTAGACAGGATAGTGAAGAAGGCATTTGGTATGCTTTCCTTTATTGGTTAGAGCATTGAGTATAGGAGTTGGGAGGTCATGTTGCGGCTGTACAGGTCATTGGTTAAGCCACTTCTGGAATACTGTGTTCAATTCTGGTCTCCCTGCCATAGGAAGGATGTTGTGAAACTTGAGAGCGGTTCAGAAAAGATTTACAAGGATGTTGCCAGAGTTGGAGGGTTTGAGCGAGAAGGAGAGGCTGAACAGGTTGGGGCTATTTTACCTGGGTGTCAGAGGCTGAGGGTTGATGTTATAGAGGTTTATAAAATCATGACGGCCATGGATAAAGTGAATAGTCAAGGTCTTTTCCCTGGTTTTGGGAAATCCAAGGAATAGCTGAGAGTAGAAATATTTAAAAGGGGCAGCTTTTTCATGCAGAGGGTTGTTCAAGTATGGAATGAGCTCCCAGAGGAAATGGTGGACAAACAGGAGGCTGGAAGAAGGCGGCAAGCCAGGCAGCATCAGGAGATGGAGAAGTCGACATTTCAGGAGTGACCTTCTTCAGGACTGGGGATGGGTGTAAGAGGAGCTGCAGATAAAAGGAGTGATGGGGGCAGGGCGGTGAAGTGGGGATAGGTGAAGACAGGTCGAGAGTACAAGCTGGTTGGTCGTTGGAAGTGGTGAAGGCTGGTACAGTTACAACATCTAAAAGGCATCTGAATGGGTATACGAATAGTAAGGGTTTAGAGGGACATGGCCAAAAGCTGGCAAATGGGACTAGATTAATTAAACATATTTGTTTGGCATGGACAAGTTGGACCGAAGGGTTTGTTTCCATGCTGTACAGCTCTATGGTTCTATCACTCTATGATGGCAAGACTTTGCAGCATGCAAAAGATCAGTTCAAATCTTGATACCTTTTCTGCCTTGCACTCTGCTGCTCATCTAGTACAGCACAATGCAGGACTGTTTCAGTGCAGTAGTGGTCTGTAACATGGTTTCTATTATATATTTTCTATGCAAGTATGCAAGGGTTGTGCATAATAATCATGAAACATTTTGCTCGGATAGTGACGTTCTCACTCAGTCGTCAGTCTGGCTTGCCATTTAGGCTTAAATTCAGGTGGCACAGAGAACCGCTAGCGAGTGAAGGCTGGAATTCTCAGTTTTAATCTGCAATTTGCTACCAATTCAATTTAAAAGTGGGGCAAAGAATTTTTTGGTTCTGGTTTAGCTGGGGTTAACATTATAAAGCAATGTCCATGCTGTCATTGGCTTGTTGTAAAAGTGCAAGGTCTATAATATTAGCAAAAGCATGTGCTTGAACTACCTGCTTTTCTCTGACAAGACAGAGTGAATTGTAATTAGCTGTCTCTGAGAAACAAGCTTTAGTAATTATCACAATAGTGGACATTATGATTTTATAAAGATGTAAATCAAACAAAGGTAACATACTACATCAGCCTGTGCAAACAATCCATTGTTGAGCTGACACATTTAGTGAACCTTGTAGCTTAGGTAAGCATTTAAATTTAGACAATCTAGGGAAGCTGGTATATATAAAGTGTCAAAATACCATTATGAAGAATCTTTGCCTTGAATTTATAGCAGGTTATTCTTTTGTTTTATTTTTCTATGTTTATTTGAACAAGATTAAGAGGTGTGAAGTCAGATAAAGTTTTTGAGACAGAACCTACTAGTGGCAGTGTCTGATTGATTGCTTTATAGGGTTGCAATAATTGCAATATCTTTTTCAATGGGGAATTTTGAATGGGTGACTTTTCATGAGCATTTGAAAACTTCTCATTGTTACATGACTCATCTGTTCTATACATAGTCAAAACAGATTGAGAGAGCATGGGAGGTCTGAGTGGATAGCTGGGTGAGGGCTTTAAGGTCTTTAAGTAAAGTGTGTCAATGTCCTAGGGAACAGAGACCAGCATTAGGTAGCTCAATGTGTACAAGATTCTGGGTTGTCTCCAAACTGCTTCCGTCATTGGCAAAATCCAACTAGACATTGCACCAAACATAATCAGAAAATACTAGAGAAATTCAGCATGTCTGGCAGCATGGTGAAGAGAGAAATGGCAATAGTGTACGCCTCTGAAGTGACTACATTTTTAGAAGCGGTCTATAGAAGAGTCATACAAGACTCAAAAATGTAACTCTGTTTCTTTCTCTTCTCAGATACTGTCAGACTTGCTGAATTTCTCGAGCACTTCTTATTTGTATTTCAGATTTGAAGCATCTGCAGTAACTTGCTTTTATTTGATTCTGTCCCTGTGTCCCTGGGATGAAAATAGTGCACACAGCAACTATTCATTGGGTGTGGTCTTTTGAAATGGTAAATTTCCAAACATAAGCTTTTGTCTTGTTCATGAAAATCAAAGTCATTACAGAAGCACAGACTCATTATTAGTCCCTGAGGTTCAGGTTTGTGCTTAGAGGACTGTGGTGATATTCTTCTGCTAGAAGCACTTCTCCCACTCCTTCCTCTCCCTGTTCTTGCTCTTTGTAGCCTCTGTTTATCTTCAAATTATGGATGGAATGTTGACCAGTGCACCCATGGCAGAGATCAAATGGCCTGTACAGAAATACTTGAAGTCAGCATAATGTCCTTAATCTGCCTTATCATCCTCTGAAAACTTCTACAACCTGAAGGAACTATGGAAATAAGGGAACACATAAATAAATATCACTGCCAGAATTAATCAAACAAAACTAACCTTAAATTCATTGATGATCCCATTTAACAGGACAGATAAAAGCTCCTTCCTTCTTCATAACACATATTCAGTTGGGTGAGGACATTGGCTGGAGCGTTGAGCTTCAAAATGGCAACACTGGCATCAAATCAGTATCGCCTCTTTATTAGGGTCAGGAACTGCCTATTCTAGATACTTCTGAAGGAAATTTGTCATGTACCTGTTAATTGCATCATCAATATCATTGTGTGCATGTGTGTGTGAGCATGTGTGCAAGTTTGCGTGTGCATGTATGACAGTATTTGTAGTACTCATAGGACAGGTACTACAAAGATCAATATTGCATCCTTAACCCTCCTTGTGAAAGAATGTCCTTTGCAGCTATAAAAATGAAAGTGAAAGTTCGGGGTGTGTACAGAGTACAAGGAACAGCGAATTACTGATTGCAGTTTGGAGAATGCTTAAATTGAGAAATACCATTGTATTAATTGATATGGAGTAGCATTTCATCTTTCACTAGAACAATTGCATTAAGTGCGGTTTGTAGAAAAAAATGGAAAGGAGAAATTAATCAATCAACAGTTAAAAACAAAGGCTGTGAAATTTCTGGGGCTCAAAATTGTGGAAAGCCTGGTTTCTGAAGGTGGGGTGGGGTGAAACTGGTTCCACCATAATCCTGTTCAATTTGATTTATCATGGGTGTATTTATGTAAAAGAAACATTTTGAGGACAGTTTCAAAACTTTGTTAGGGAAGTCCTGGAAAATATCCCTGAATTAGTCAAGTGTCATTTCAAGCAACCAAACCATTCTAGGTTTAGTAAAGATCCCAAAGCTTTCCTATCATACTGTAATCAAGTTCACAACAGATTAAGTTAATAATCTCCAAGAACACAATTGTTGCTTTAGTAGTAAACGTTTATCTGCGATTCAGTTGGTAGCACCCACACCTTTGAGTCATTAGATTTTGGGATGAAGTCCCATTCCAGGTTTTCAGCAGAAAGTTAAGGCTGTCATTTTGGTGTAGTACAGAAGGAGTATTCATTGCTGGAGGTGCCATTGAAAAAATGAGATGTTAAACTCATTTTCTTGCTTGTGTGAGTGCAAAGGAATACACTAATTTGAAGAAGAGCAGAGCAGTTATCCCTAGTGCTCTGACCAACACTTACCAATAATCAACATCATAAAAACAAATCAGATGATGTTGTCATCAGGATAATTCTGTTTGTGGGAATTTATTTTGCACATATTTGCAGCTATGTTTCCTGCAATAATCACTACACAAAGGAAAGTACTTCAATAGCTGTACAACTCCTTGAGATGTCTGGTTTCATTTCTGTAATCCAAAAGGACCTGAGAACACAGCAAGCAGGACAAATACAGGCATTTTAGGGTAAACATTGCTAAAGAACACTGACATATATCTGTCTCTTCTCAGAGTAAAGCTGGACTCACCTTCAGGATTTCTGATTCAGACTCAGGTTTTCAACTAGTTGGATGAGAATTCAGCTCTGTCACATTTATACTAATGGAACAGACTCATAAAAACTTCAGGGCCAAGACTTCAAAAATAACAGAAATGTATCATTAACATAAAAAGCCTAAAGTATTCAAAAGCATGAATTTTACTTACAACTGCTCCAGCATCATAAGCCCTTTAAATGCCAGCTTATCAATTGTACGAATGCTGTTCTTGTACAGATAGCTGAAAGAAATCAGGAATTAAACTATAAAAACACTAGTACAAAACAAATTATTTTCAATATTCAATATTTGTCAATACCCCTGTGCCAGATCATCTCTCATAGTTATCAAGTATAATACCATTCATCTGTCCCTTTCCCATTCTCTATGAAATATTTTCCTCAAATATCTTGATTGAATAATTCTTTTTGTTCTCAACATCTCCATTCTGACTCTTTATTTCATGCATAAATCCATATTTATTCTATGCTCTGTGCAATATATAGCAAGTAATAACTATGTGTGATGGGTTCACTATATATTTTATAGTAACTGTCAGTCATCAGTATCTCTGCTTTGTCAATCTTATTCTGCACTGGATTATAGTTTTTATTGATGCATGGAGACCAAAAGGAAACTTTGCTTATCTGGAATTTAGTGTGAATGAGGTCAAGGATAGCAAAGAAGTGCCTTTGTCACCAAATTTCTTGTAGAGGGCACGAGTTAAGTTGCAGGGCAACCAGAGGGAAGCAGACTTGATGAAGACTGACAGTTGGAAACTCTAGCAAATACTTCATAGCAGGAATACAATTTGGGGAGCTGATCAGATGTTAGCCTATCTGGTGAAAAATAAAGTCCATGCTACATATTGCCATTCCTTCATAATTGAATCAAAAGTCACGACTTCCTTAGCAAACACTTGTGGAAGCAGAACAAGTACTGCAACCAATTAGGTATACGTATGGTGCTAAATTGCTAAAAAGATTCTTGGAAAGTATATTGCAAAGTTTGGTCCAACAAAATGGAAAAAGCTTATGTAGGTGATTGCTGCTGAGACTCAGAATTAATAGATACAAAAATGAGCATAAAGAAGAATGTCATTACTTGCAGCAAATTCTGTGTCAAGGGAGATGGCTATGTTTGCAAACCCCTTGCGCTGTCAGAAGAAAGACGATAACATAAGCCGATAACATAAGTGGAGCAAGAATATTTTCAGGTGAAAAGCAGGTCAATTAATGGAATCACGTACTCAAGAAATGTCCTTTGAAGTATCCTATGGCACCAGCAAAGTCACTTGGCAGGAGTCATATTAAATTCCTATCTCCTATAATTCTAGTACATTAAATTTTCAGAACATGATCCCAATTATCATCATTCATCCTACGAATATTAATTGTAGCTGCAGGTACACTTTGATAATCCATAGAATTTATACCAAATGACAACTCCAGAGGAACCCTGAAGAATCCATCTAGGGAATGTCTGACAAAGTAAAATATTAATTCTGGGACCAATGATTCTTACACTTTCAAGGCTTATCTGCAAGAAGCAGTAACTACGTTTGAATCATAGAGTTAATTTGCTTGTGAACAACTGGATGTCAGACCACAACATATGCTTTAAAAAGTAACATAATTTGTTGGAAAAAGGCAAATGTAACTTCTTCATTCAAAAATGGTGAAGGACAAAAAGCATTAAAGCCAAGGTCACTTGGCTTAATACTTATCATAAGATATTAGAAGTAATTATTGAATTCATTATGGCAGGGCATTTAGAATAGTTCAAGATAATCAGACAGAGTCAACATGAAAAGGGAAATTAGAAAAAAACCCCAAAGAACTGCACTTGCTGGAAAGCAGAAAGAAAAAACAGAAATTTCTGGGAAAACTCAGTAGGTTAACAAAGAAGGATCACTGAACCTGAAACATTAACTACGCTTTCTCTCCACATGCTGCCAAACACAGAAAGTCATGTTTAAGCATTTGTTGAGTTTTTTTGAAGAAGCAACATATACTGTGGATAAAGGGGAACTGTGAATGTACTAAACACAGATTTCCAGAAGAATCTAATAAGACACGACATTAATTATGTAGAAAATAAAAGATTCTGATGTAGGGGTGACATATTGACCTGGATAGATTGGATAACTACTGGAACCAGAGAACAAACATAAGTGAGACATTTTCTGATTGGCAAGATTTAACAAATGGTGTGCCCTAGGGATTAGTGCTAAGGTATCAATTTTTTTTACAATTTACATTAATGATTTGAATAAGGACAGAAAATAAGATTGCTAAATTTGTGGTAGACAAGATGATAGTTAGGTCAGCAAATTGTAAGGAGGACCTAAGGAAGTTCAAAAGTAAGACAGTGGCAAAGATTTAGAAAATGGACTGTCAGTCATCAGAAAGGTTAAAATTGATAAGGAGATGACATTGGATAAGCTGTAGGTAATTACATTTGACAAAGCATCAAAACCCATGGGATGCCACCAAGGATTTTTAAAGAAATGACAGTCAAAATCACAGAAGGACTGGCGATTATCTTTGTCTTTTCTAAACTCATTGGTGATGCCAGAGGACTGGAGAATTGTAAATATGACATCTCTGCTCAAAAAAGGTTCAAGGACAAAAGTTCAAGGGCAGCAAGGTGGCACAGTAGTTACTAGTGTTACCTTATACCACCATGGACACACATTACCTAGCCTTGGGTAACTGTGTGAAGTTTGCATGTTCTCCCCATGTCTGTGTGGGTTTCCGTTGGGTGCTCTGGTTACCTCTGGGTACTTCAGTTTCCTCAGGGAAGGCAGATGAACTCAGGGCATGGTTAGGAACATGGGACTGGGATATCATAGCAATTACTGAAACATGGCTCAGGGATGGGCAGGACTGGCAGCTGAATGTTCCAGGATACAAATGCTACAGGAAGGATAGAAAGGGAGGCAAAAGAGGAGGGGGAGTGGCATTTTTGATAAGGGATAGCATTACAGCTGTGCTAAGGGAGGACATTCCCAGAAATACATCCAGGAAAGCTATTTGGGTGGAACTGAGAAATAAGAAAGGGGTGACCACCTTATTGGGATTGTATTATAGACCCCCCAATAGTCATAGGGAAATTGAGAAGCAAACTTGTAAGGAGATCTCAGCTATCTGTAAGAATAATAGGGTCGTTATGGTATGGGATTTTAACTTTCCAAATATCGACTGGGACTGTCATAGTGTTAAAGGTTTAGATGGAGAGGAATTTCTTAAGTGTGTACAAGACAATTTTCTGATTCAGTATGTGGATGTACCTACTAGAGAAGGTGCAAAACTTGACCTACTCTTGGGAAATAAGGCAGGGCAGGTGACTGAAGTGTCAGTGGGGGAGCACTTTGGGGCCAGCAACCATAATTCTATT
>NC_057713.1:63275093-63354683 GCF_004010195.1 Chiloscyllium plagiosum
GAGGGGTGACCTTATAGAGGTTTACAAAATTATGAGGGGCATGGATAGGATAAATAGTCAAGGTCTTTTCCCTGGGGTCGGGGAGTGCAGAACTAGAGGGCATAGGTTTAGGGAGAGAGGGGAAAGATATAAAAGAGACCAAAGGGGCAACTTTTTCACACAGAGGGTGCTACGCGTATGGAACGAGCTGCCAGAGGATCTGGTGGAGGCTGGTACATTTGCAACATTTAAGAGGCATTTGGATGGGTATATGAATAGGAAGGGTTTGGAGAGATATGGGCCAGGTGCTGGCAGGTGGGACTAGATTGGGTTGGGATATCTGGTCGTCCTGGATGGGTTGGGACAAAGGGTCTGTTTCCATGCTGTACATCTCCATTACTCTATGATTCTTAGTCCAAGGATTTGCAGTTTAGGTGGACTGGTCATGCTAAATTGCCCAGTCATGTTCAGGCTAAGTGAATTAGCCATAATAAATGTGGTGATAGAGTGGGGGTGTGTGTTGGGTGGATGCTGTTTGGAGGGTTGGTGTAGACTAGATCACCCAAATGGACTCTTTCTCCAAACTAGGGAATCTGTGGTAAGCCCAGATCCAAAGACCAGTCAGTTTAACATCAGTGGTTCAGGAAACTTCTTGAAATAGTTGCTACGTGAGATAGAACGAATAGTCACATGGAAATGTATCTGCTAATTAGGATCTCTTAAGAGAAAAGCATTTTTAACCACCCTTTTGGAGCTTTGTGAAAAGTTGACAGAGAGAGTCGATGAGTGTAATGGTGTTGATATACGATACGCACATTTCCAAAAGGTATTTGATACAGTACCACAAAACAGACTTCTGAGAAATGTCACATTTCATGAAATAAACAAGACAGATGTCACATGGATACAAAATCAACCAATGGATAAGAAATAGAGACTAATAGTTAATGAATTTTTTTCAGATTGGAGTAAGATTTGTAGTGATGATCGCCAGTGGTCAGTTCTGGGACCCTTGCTTTTCCTAACATACATTATCTAAATATTGATGCACAGGGGACAACTTCAAAGTTTGCAGACAATACAAGACTTGGAAGTATTATAAACTGGACAGTGTACAACTGAAAAAGGACATTGACAAGTTAGTGAAGTGGACAGATAAGTGACAGATAAAGTTCAAAGTGGAGAAGTGTAAGGCAATACATTTTGATAGAATGACCATGGTGATACTTTAGAAGATAAAGGTTGCAACTTTGAAAGATGTGCATGAGCATATATGTTCAGGAGGCAGTGGCATATTAGTAATATCAGTGGACAAGCAATTTCATGAGCTATAATTTTAAGTGCATCTTAGAGATGATAAACACTGACTTGCTGAGCACTGGTGGTAGACAAAGTGATATTTGTGGATGTGGATTTGTGGAAGTGATGCCAACTTTGTCCTGGATGGTGTCAAGCTTCTTGAATGTTATTTGAGCTACATTCATCCAGGCAAATGCAGCATATTCCATCACACTCCCAATTGTGCCTCATATCTGGTGCAAAGGCTTTGAGGTCTAAAGAGGTAAGATACTTGCTTCAAGTTTTCTAACCTCTGACCTGATCTTGTAGCTACAGTATTTCCATGGCTAGTCCAGTTCAGATCCTGGTCAATGGTAACCCCCTATCTCAATGGCATGATAATGAGTCTTTAAAATAGATCAGAGCATCTAACAGCAGTATCAGGCAGCCTGTTATTGCTAATTTGTTGGTAAATAATCAAAATCAACGCAGTGACCACAATATGGAACACTGAAATAGATTTAAATCATAATGTATAACAACATTAGAACAACAACACAAATTTTAACACTTACAGGTATTTCAGATTGTCCAAGTCTTCAAATGCTTTTCTTGGTATTCTCTTGATTTGGTTGTTGTTCAATAACCTGTATAAATAGAAAACAAAACATTAATTTTGATTTTCATGGCATTTTCCATGCCACAAAATGAGGGACATTTCATTTAGAAAGAACAAGTTCTTTGTACAAGGAAGAAAGCTTTCCCTTCATTAGTGAGTGCCTTAACCAACCGGAACTCTATCAATAAACACATCGAGTTAGACCCCATCGACCATCCCTGAAAATGAGGGACATTTCATTTAGAAAGAACAAGTTCTTTGTACAAGGAAGAAAGCTTTCCCTTCATTAGTGAGTGCCTTAACCAACTCTATCAATAAACACATCGAGTTAGACCCCATCTACCATCCCTGAGAAAAAGAACAGGCAATGACATCACCACAGGAAATGACATCACCAACCCAAACATATAAGTAGAAAGCAGGAATTATCAGCAATGCTTCACCCGGAGACTCACTGAAGATATTACCTAGTAGGGTGATGAAACATCTGGAAATGAACCTTCTACATCAGCGAGCAAACCTACATCCAGGACCTGAACCTGAGCTACAAATCTTCTCACAACTTGCTGAGTGCCAGAACTATTGCATTGTATATGGCAAAGTTGATCTGTGAATTCCAAAAATTAAGCTTAAGAATTAATTCACTGAATAAATTATTTTTGTACTTACAACCTAAACATTATATCTAACGATAATACTTCTCAATGAATGTTTGTGCCAGCTGAATTGGCTGCTACCAATACAAATATATGTGTTTATTAAATATCAGAAAAACTGATTAACTGTGAGGACAACTTCAGGTAGATTTCAACTTAATGGCCATTATAAAAACCATCTGATTTTTAATTTAATATTACATTTGTGAAGTAAGTTAAAAATCTATTCCATTATTTTTTGTACAACCACACTAGCAGGAAAGCAAACATTAAGAAAAATAAAATCCTATCATGATACATACTCTTCAATATCTGAGACATTAACCTGTATTCAAAGATAGTGTAGGTTCAACCAAATCTTTCTTGGCACTTGAAAAATGTGTTGCTAAACAAATTTGAGTTTTAACTATCATCATAGTTCCATTCTACTGAACTGGTATACGTACAACGGTCAAAGGGAGCATCTCCCAAGAAATTTAATTTTGGACTAAACCTTTTCTGCTATTTTGACCTGGTGCTGTGTGATTTTTAACTTTTAATTTTAATCTGTGATAGTGTTTCAGTGGCTCAGATGTAACCATATCTGCAGAACCTTCAGTCCACAAATTATTCTTCTCTCCACATTTAAAAATCCCAAAATTTTGTTGATCCAAGCATGAAAATCATGCACTATTGCATTTAATATTGGCATTAGTGAGTGTGCCTACATTTTACATAAGTTCTGGAATTCACTCCTTTTAATTCTCTGCCTCACATCTCACTAATCTCAATTGAGACACTTGCTAAAATCTTCTCTCCACATTTAAAAATCCCAAAATTTTGTTGATCCAAGCATGAAAATCATGCACTATTGCATTTAATATTGGCATTAGTGAGTGTGCCTACATTTTACATAAATTCTGGAATTCACTCCTTTTAATTCTCTGCCTCACATCTCACTAATCTCAACTGAGACACTTGCTAAAATCTACCTTTTTAATTAAATTTTAGGTCACCTTCTTGTACAGCTCGATTTGTTCTATAATGCTCCTCTGAAGTACCTTGGATGTTTCATTGCTGCATAAACATAGGTTGTTGTATTATGAATTACATCAGTATAGTGGGAACAGAAGAACAGGTGGTGTCATGCTAATGCACACTCCAGATTAACAAAGAAGAACAAAGAGCAATACAGTACAGGAACAATTCCTTCAGCCCTCCAAACTTGTGCTGACACATTTTACGCTTGCATATTAAAACAATCTTCACTTACAGGATCCGTATCCCTCTATTCTCTTCCTATTCATATATTCGTCCAGGTGCTTCTTGATTGCTGCTATCGTGTCTGCTTCCACCACCTTCTCTGGTAGCACGTTCCAAGCACTCACCACTCTATGTGTAAAAAACATGCCTTGCACATCTCTTTTAAACACCACTCACCCCCAAACACCTTGAACCTGCTTCCCCTAGTAATTGACCCCCTTCAACCTTGGAAAAAGACTCATACTTTCCACTCTATTCATGCCATTCACAATCTTATAAACTTCTATCAAGTTAACTCTAACCTCCTGCATTCCAGTGAAAACAAACCAGTTGATCCAACCTTTCTTCAAAGCTAAAATACTCCTGGTATTACCTGGCAACATCCTGGTAAACTTTAGCAGTATCCTCTGCAAAGCATCAACATCCTTCTGGTAGCATGGTGACCAGACCTGTATGCAATATTCCAAGTGTGGCTGAACTAAGTTAAAAGTCACACAACACCAGGTTATAGACCAACAGGTTTATTTGCTCCTTCATCAGGTGGTTGTGGAGTATGATGAAGGAGCAGTGCTCCGAAAGCTAGTGATTCCAAATAAACCTGTTGGACTATAACCTGGTGTTGTATGATTTTTAACTTTGTACACCCCAGTCCAACTCCGGCACCTCCGAATCATGGCCTAATTAAAGTTCTTTAAAGCTGTAGTTGAGTATCCTTACAGTCAATGCCCCTTTCAATGAAAGCAAGCATGCCTTTTTTACTACCTTATATACTTACACTGCCACCTTCAATGATCTGTGGAGCCGCACACCCAGATCCCTCTGTATATCAATACCTCTAAGGGTTCTGCCATTCATTGTAAAATTTCCGGCTAAACCTAACCTTCCAAAATGCATCACCTCACATTTGTCCAGATTAAACTTCATCTGCCTTCTTTCTGCCCTTGCCTTGAACTGATCTATATACTGCTGTATCTTCGGACAATCCTCCTCATTATCCACAACACCACTAATCTTTGTATCATTCATAAACATATTAATTAGACAAGAAGAAAGTGAGGACTGCAGATGCTGGAGATCAGAGTTGAGAGTGTGGTGCTGGAAAAGCACACAGCAGGACAGGCACCATCCGAGGAGTAGGAGAATCAATGTTTCGGGAATAAGCCCTTCTTCAGGAATGGGGCTTATTCCCAAAACATCGATTCTCCTGCTCCTCGGATGCTGCCTGACCTACTGTGCTTGTCCAGCACCACACTCTCAACTACTAATTCGACAAGCCATGTTTTCTTCCAAATCATTTGTGTAGAACACAAACTGTAGAGATCCCAGTGAGACACCACTAGTCACAACCCTCCATTCAAAAAAGCATCCTTCCATCATTATCCTCTGTCAGCTATGATTAAGCCAGTTTCCATCTTGCAAGCTCACCTCGATACCTGATCTGGGATGTTGGTTTGAATCACATCATGGCAGATGGTGAAATTGAATTCAGTGAAATCCTGTAATAAATAACTAATTGGTGACCATTTAGCCACTTTTGATTATTATAAAATAAAATCTGGTTCACCAATATCCTTCAGTAAGGGAAATCTGTCACTCTTACCTTGTCAGGCCTAAATATACGATTCCAGATCTAGAGCAATGTGATTAACTCATAAGTGCCCTCTGAAATAGCTCATTATGTTTATGGTGAGAGGGGAAAGATATAAAAGAGACCTAAGAGGCAACTTTTTCACGCAGAGGATGGTACGTGTATGGAATGAGCTGCCAGAGGATGTGGTGGAGGCTGGTACAATTGCAACATTTAAGAGGCAATTGAATGGGTATATGAATAGGAAGGGTTTGGGGGCATATGGGCCGGGTGCTGGCAGGTGGGACTAGTTTGGGTTGGGATATCTGGTCGGCATGGACAGGTTGGACAGGAGGGTTTGTTTCCATGTTGTACATCTTCATGACTCTATGTCACTGGGTCCAAGGGATAATTAGGGATAATGATAACAAATACTGACCATTTGGGATCAGTAATAAATGCTGGTCTAGTCTATCAATGTACACATTCTGTGAACTGTTCTTGTGCAAAATCACACTCAATCACAATTTACATCGATTCCTAAAGTGGAAACAAAATGTTCCTACATAGCAGAATCTTTTCTTCCTTTGAGATTTAATTTATCCTGGCAAAATCCTCCTTTCAAATCATAAGACATAGGTTAACTAGTCATTACTTCACTTTGTTGGATCATACTGTGGATAAATTGGATGAAACATTTCCTGGCATAATGGTTCACTTAAAAAAAGAATATAAAGATTGCATCCTTTACATATATGCATCTTCATGAAGCTGATGGAACAAGATGACATGCTCCCTTAAACGAATGCCTATGCGAATGATTTGCTTTTCAAGAGATCAGACAACAAAAGAGATTGATTGGGCGTGAAGCTATCTGATTTATATTCTACTATGTATAATGTCACTGGTCGCCAACATTACTGTTGCTTTTTGATCGGACACTTGCAGGATTATAATCTGAGAGAAGTGACATGACTGCCCTAGATTCTGGCAGACTGCTGTAGAGGGCCTTTAACAGCACTGACTTTGAACATTTACAATCTAAAACTCATTTCTTATTAATGTGATGAACTGATAAGCAACAAAGCCAGCAAACTTTAATCAGCCAAATTATACAATAATTACAGTACTACTATGTCAATATGCTTCAGGTTTAAACCTCACATACTCAGTGTCTAAGCAAATTAATACAACTATTTTCAGAGTTTTAAAGGCTGAATTTTCCTTTTATTTTTATCTTTTTCTATGAAACTCATGACAAGCTGCTCTGTTATGGCCCCATGTTGACTTTTCACACACAATCTTCCGCTCTTCAGCTCATTAATTGTGTAATTGGTCTGTTCTTGTCTGTCAGATAGAATGATGTGATGCAGATGTAGAAATGCTTTTTGTTGCCCCGTACTCTCTCTAACTGTCCCATTGCACACATCTCTTATCAAAGCTCATGACTAGACCCTCACTATGGCATTCATCATGCCCCCTCAATGGCTCCAATCCTTCTGATCCTCCCAAACTATCAACATGCTCCTGCACTCTGCACTTCCTACTCACTCACTCAACATTTTCTGATTTCAAGGAGCTATGAACTTGCACTCCAAAGTTCTCTTTGTTCACCACATTCCCTTGGACCTTACCAGCAAGTGTGTAAGTCCTGCTAAGATTTGCTTTCCCAAAATGCAGCACCTTGCATTTATCTAAATTAAACTCCAACTCCATTTCTCAGCCCATTGGCCAATCTGTTCAAGATCCCAGAGTAATCTGAGGAAACCTTCTTCGCTGTCCACTACACCTCCAATTTTGGTATCATCTGCAAACTTACTAACTCAACTCTATCATTCTGCCCTCCTCAATCCTCTTTGTTACTTTTTCAAAACTTAATCAAGTTTACGAGACATGATTTCCCATGCAGAAAGCCATGTGGACTATCCCTAATCAGTCCTTGCCTTCCCAAATACATGTGCATTCTGTCCCTCAGGATTCCCTCCAACAATGTGCCCACCACTGACATCAGGCTCACCGGTCTATAGTTCTCTGGTTTGTCCTTACCACCTTTCTTAAGTAGTGGCACCACATTAGCCAACCTCCAATTTTTTTGGCACCTCTTGGGACCTCAACTGATGTATTATGTACAGTTCTCGGTGTCACATTTTTGGAGACATATGAATGCATTGGAGAGAATGCAGAAGGGCTTTCTGATAAAATGGTTCCAGTAATGAGAAATTTCAGTTGTAAGGATAAATTGAAGGAGCCAAGACCCTTTAGAGAGGTGAATTTTAAGATATCTGATAGATATTTCTAAATCACTAGCAGTCTGGATGGAGCAGATGGTGATAAAAATTGCTTTTGAAAGGAACATGAACCAGAGGACACAGAGTTAACGTGATTTGTGAAAGTAGCAAATGCGAGGAGAGAAAATACTTTTTGCACACAGCAAGTAGTGAGGTACAGAATGTACTACCTGAAAATGGGGTGGAAGCAGTTTCAATTGAAATCAAGAGGGCATTGGCTGATTATTTAGATAGAAATAATATGCTAGGGTGAGGGGGATATTGAGAGTAAGGGAAGATACTCATTTGAAGAATTGGTGCAGGCATGATAGCCAAATGACCATCTTCTGTACTGTAGCATTTCTGTGATATTCTGAATACTTGACAATATTCTGGAAATAATGCTGAAGACTTGCACTTGCTTTCCCCCAACCATTTCAGTACAGGTACAATGCTGCTATCTATCCAACAAAGTGGAAAAGTACCCACACTTGTCCTGCATGCAAAACGTAGGACAAATTGTATCCAACCAATTACCAGTTGGAATCATATCTAGTGGACAGGAAGGTGATTGATGCTGTTGGAAGTCAGTCACCTTAGTCCAACATATTTCTGCAGAAATTCTTCGACATACTGTTTTAGGTTCAACCGTCTTCAGCTGCTTCATAAATTACCATTCTACCCCACCCTTATAATATAAGGTCAGAAACGAGATGTTTGCTGATGATTGGACATATTCGGCACCATTAGTGACTTGTCAAATATGGAAGGAGATCCTGTTTAATTGTAGCAAAACCTGGACATTTACCAGGCTTGGGCTAACAAATGGCATGTAACATTCAGGACACACAAATGTCAGGCAATGACCAGCTCCAGCAAGAAATAATCTAGCCATTGACATTCAAGAGCATTACCAACTCTGAATCCTCCACTACGAACATTCTGTGGGTTGCCATTGACAAGAAACTGCATTGAACTAGCTATATAAGTACTGTGGCTACAAGAGCAGATCAGACCTGAAAGGTTCTGCAGCAATTAACTCACCTCTTGACTCCCCAGAGGCGCAAGGTGCAAGTCAGAAGGATGTTGGATTAATCCCCACTTGACTGAATAAATTTAGCTTCAACAACAACTCAAGAAGAGGTGGATATATATTTGAAAGTGACAAATTTCAAGGGCTACAGAAATAAGTCTAGAGAATGGGACTAGCTGGGTAGTACCTTTTGGAGTTAGGACAGACAAGATGAGTTGAATGGCTTCCTTCTATATGTAAAAGTCTATTACTTTATAAGAAGTTTGACACCATCTCAGATAAAGCAGTACACTTGATTTGCACCACATCTACAAGCTCCCTCCTCCACTAATGCACAGTACTAACAGTGTGTACCATCCTCAAGGTGCACTGCCAAAATTCACCAATTCTCCATCAGCTACATGTTCCAAACCGAAGACCATGCCATCTAGAAGGACAAGGGTAGTAGATACATGGGAATGCCACCATCTGAAAGTTCTTCTCCAAGTCACTCATCATTCTGACTTGAAACTATATTGCCATTCTTCCCACTGGGCTTTCAGACTTGTCCAATTTCACCACCATTTCATTGATACCTTCCTCAATACAAGTGTCATCAACAAACTGTAGAAATACACCAAATATCCTTAGATTACCTTGCCACATCAGCATGGTTACTTTCAAGTGACACACCCTTGCAACCCTTGAAAATTTCACAGGAACACTTATGACTTATAGTCATAGCATCATACAGCACAGAAGCAGAGCCTTCAGTCAGACCCTATGCCAAAGATAATCCCAAACTAAAAGTAGTCTCACCTGTCTGCTCCTAGCCAATTTGCCCCCAACGCATTCCTACTCATTTATTTGTCCAAATGTCTTTTAAACATTGTAATTATGCCCACATCCATCACTTCCTCAGGAAGTTCATTCCACATGTTAACTGTCCTCGGTGTAAAAGAATTGCCTCTCATGTCTTTATTAAATTTCTCTCTTCTCAATTTAAAAATGTGTCTCCTAGTCTAGAAATCCACAATCTTTAAGAAAAGACACCTATGATTAATTCTATCTATACGCCTCATGATTTTATTTCACCTCTCAACCTCCTACACAGCACTGAAAACAGGTCCCAGCCTATCCAGCCTCTCTTTATAACTCCAACCTTGATACATGGCAAACATCTTGGTAAATCTCCTCTGAATTCTCTTCAGCTTAATAATATCCTTCCTATGACTGGGTGACCAGAACTGGACACAGTACTCCTGAAGAGGCATTACCAATGTCCTGTGCCAATGCTAAGAAAGCAAGCTACAAGTCAGAAGATAAATCTTGTGTATCTATGTAGGATGTATGTGCATCGCTGTAGTTAAAGAAACTTGACAGAAGCATGTAACCATGTTAGCTTGCTTTCATTGCTCAGTCCTTTGAGTATAGGAGTTGGGAAGTCATGTTGAGATTGTACAGGACATTGGTAATGTCTCTTCAGGAGTACTGGTCACCCAGTCATAGGAAGGATATTATTAAGCTAAAGAAAATTCAGAAGAGATTTACCAAGATGTTTGCCATGTATGGAAGTTTGGAGTTATAAAGAAAGGCTGACAGATATCCTATCTACCTGTCATTTCCTGTGGTGAAGTCACTTCCTGTTCCTTTTCTCAGGGGGTGGTAGATGGAGTCTAACACAGGAATTCACCACAGGAAATGACATCACCAACCCAAAGAAACCCAAACATATAAATAGAAAGCAGGAATTTTCAGCACTGCTTCGCCTGAGGCCCACTGAAGATGTTACCTATTAGGGTAATAAAACATCTGGAAATGAACCCTCCAGCTCAGCAAGAAAACCTACATCGAAAGTCTCAACCTGAGCTACAAATCTTCTTAAAACTCACTAATATCCATTATCCTGTTTCCTATCATTCAATCAATTTTGTATCCACATTGTTATTGCCTTTTTTATTCATAAGCTATAATTTACGCACAAGTCTTATGTGCACAGTATCAAATGCTTTCTGAAAGTCCACGTAAACCACATCAACTGTGTTACCCTCATCAAGTCTTACTGTCACCTCTTGTAAAGCCTTCAATAATTTCTTGAACCACGATTTTCCATAGAGACATTCATGCTGTTCCTTCTTAACCAACTCATTTTTCTTCCACGTGACAACAAATTCTATCCTGAATAACTGTTTCTATAAGTTCCCCGCCAATGAAATTAAACTTGCTGGCCTTCTATTTACAAACTTCTTGAACAAGGCTTGCAATTTTCCAGTCTTCTGACACTTCCCCCAAGACTAGAGAAGATTGAAAGATTATGGCGCGGGTCCCTATAATTTCCCCTTGCACTTGCTTCAAAACCTTTGGCTGCATCTCATCTGGTCCCAGTACCAGATTTGTTCTCTACATCCTTTCCACTGGTTGGTAGTCACAAGACTACACCAAGCAAATGTCTGCCAAACCTTCCAAGGTTGAGAGAGGGAAAAAAATCCACTTAAGTATTGGGGAATTTCTCTTTTCAAATCATTTGCTCATACTAGGATAGTAAGTGAAAAGCAAGTGCGTTTTCTTAACTTCTTTTGTCCCTGACCCAAATAAAGCAATTAAGTGAACAACTCCATTATTCAGTCTTGGCTAGTTATGTTCCACAGATAGCACTTATTTGGTCTCAGTGCCATTGGAATAAGTATTCCCAGCTTATTTGACTTTAGTACTGTATCACAGCTGGTCTAGATCTTGTCAGAATATACAAGGATGTCATTACTCAGTTCTGAATCCTCTCAGATGTATAATATTTTTTCTGCTGAACTAAGCTAAATTGTATATGATTAGCAATATTCATACTATAGAGAAGGTGGTGACTGGTTGTCAAGTGAATTCCGATTAGTGGCCGAACTGCCACAGACAGGGTTGAGCAAGGTAGAGTTAACTGCCAAATATTTGGGTAAATTCAACCCAACCAATCAATTCTAATTTGTTAAGCAATAGGTGAGGTGAATGCACCAGGAAATATTTATCCTCTAAATATTTTTGTGGTTGAAGACATTATAATCCACAGATATGTTCCTTCAGTGCGATTCACCTTTCTGCCTGCAAGCATGCTGTGAGAAAAATCAAAACATACTTCCCCCCACATTGAGTGATCAGCCTTGGTCAGGCCATCTGAAGCACCTTTACAGAGAAACATCCAAATTAGAAGCTGGAGGAGACCGTTCAACCCCTCAAGGCTGCTCTGCTACTTAATGTGATTATCAAACTCACTACCCTCAGCCCACCCTTCCCCCACGTCTCCTGATTCCTTGCCACAAGAGCTGTATCCATCTCTTTTTTGAAAACACAATGATTTGGCCTCAACCACTTTATATGAATTCACCATAGTGAATTCCATAGGGTCCTAAAAGTCCTCAGTCCTTCAACCTTCACCCCTGCTCTGCCTCACCAGAAACACCTTTCCTGCATCTAACCTTTCTAACTCCCCTCATCATTAAACTCCAGTGAATATAATGCTAACTGACTCAATCTCTTCTTATATGTTAATCTTGCCATTCAAGGAATCAAAAAGCCTCTGCTCCCCTCCACTATAGCAAGGGCATCTGATAAAGAGACCAAACTGTACACAATATTCCAAGTGTGGCCTCACCAACACTCTGTACAATTGCAGCAGACATCCTTGTTCCTATATTCAAATCTGCTTGCTATGAATACCAACATATAGTTTGCCTTCTTTATTACGTGCTGCACCTGTGCACTTACTTTCAGTGACTGGTGCAAGAAGATGCCCAGGTCTCATTAAACATTCCCCTCTTTTCTTTCTCCATTTCCATCTTTCTTTATTCCTTTTCCATTGACACCTCTTCTTTGTCAGTCATGTAACAGGATTCTACCATTTAGTTATTAGAAGCAGAAGGGTGGCATGGCGGTTAGTACTGCTGCCTCACAGTAGCAGAGACCCGGGCTCGATTCCAGCCAGTGTGGAGTTTGCATGTTCTCCCCGTGTCTGCGTGGGTTTACTCCGGCTTCCTCCCATAGTCAAAAGATGTGCAGGTCAGGTGAATTGGCCATACTAAATTACCCATAGTGTTCAGGGATGTGTAGCAAATGTAGAATAATAGGGTAGGGCGATAGGCCTCAGTGAAATGTATTGCATCAGCTGTATGACACTATGATCTGTTGCTATAAATTCTGTGTTTTATGATCCTGCTCCATAAGCTATCTGATGAAGGAGTAGCACTCCGAAAGCTTGTACAGGTAGACAATCCTTTATCCGAAATCCCGAAATCTGAAAAGCTCCGAAATCCAAAGGTTTTATTGTGAAGTTTTTTTCTCATTAACAAGGTTGTTTGGCATGCAAACAGTTCACGCAATTTCACACCCATTCAATGCATGTTACTCAGATATGACGTGGGTGGGCATGACCCAGCACTGGATGGCCTCAATTCCTGTCTCAGGGCCTATCAGTACTCAATGAGTCTACTGTTCAGTAAGATTTTTTAAAAATTTCACCGTCAAACTGTCATTTATTCCGAAATTCGAAAAATTCTGAATTCCGTAAACCAACTGGTCCCGGGTATTTCAGATAAAGGATCATGTACCAGTACTTCCAAATAAATCGGTTGGATTATAACCTAGTGTTGTGTGATCTTTAACTCAATAAGGTCGCACACCACTCATTTTTCCAAACTTCAATGGAAAGAAGCCCAGTCTATCCAAATTCTGCCAAATTCTGCCAAATTTGTACAACCTGTACAAATATCCCCCCTCTTAGATATCAGTGAAGTGAATCTTCTCTAACTGCCTCTAAATCACTGACAGGTGGAAGGAGGTTAAGGTGAGGGTGATAGACCGCAGAGGGGGTGGGAGTGGAGAGGTCGGGAAGAAGATTGCAGGTCAAGAAGGCAGTGCTGAGTCCGAGGGTTGGGACTGAGATAAGGTGGGGGGAGGGGAAATGAGAAAGCTGGAGAAATCTGCATTCATCCCTTGTGCTTGGAGGGTTCCTCGGCGGAAGATGAGGCGCTCTTCCTCCAGGCATCGTGTTGCCATGGTCTGACGATGGAGGAGGCCAAGGACCTGCATGTCCTTGGCGGAGTGGGACGGGGAGTTAAAGTGTTCAGCCACGGGACGGTTGGGTTGGTTGGTGACTCAACTCAAATTCAGTTAAATCATGAAGTAGAATTTTTTAAAAACAACTGGATTTAAAAAAGGGAATGAAGAACATGTTGCCATGGTCTGGCGATGGAGGAGGCCAAGGACCTGCATGTCCTTGGCGGAGTGGGAGGGGGAGTTAAAGTGTTCAGCCACGGGACGGTTGGGTTGGTTGGGTGACTCAACTCAAATTCAGTTAAATCATAAAGTAGAATTTTTAAAAAACAACTAGATTTAAAAAAGGGAATGAAGAAATAAGGAGCAAGAAGTGATCAAAGAGATTTGAAGCAACAAGAACATTCTTTTAATCAAACTGTTCTGTGATGTCATCATCATTATTTTTTGTTTGACAGTAAAGATCAAAACAAGCATACAGTCCGTTTGAAGGAAGTGGAACATTGTAAATCAGATTTCTGTATACAGGTAGTTCTCCTATAATGCCATAGTTCCATTCTAGCAAAACCTTGCTTTATAGAAAATCACTTAATCGAAATAATGGGGCTAATGCGAAAAGTTGGGTTAGGGACAGACCAGCAAAAACAAATCACTCACAATCACTCAAAAAATACCCAAATGTCTAACACAAAGTATAGCACAGTCTGAATGAAGTTTGAAATCATATTTATTATTGAAACAAAATTACATTCAACACAGTACATTTACAAAATGTGCGAAAATTGCTCTCTGTTCAGTATGTCTCACAGAAAGCTGCTCTTGTCAGCAGCTGACATCAGCGCATGCTCAGAATGGCATGAAGACCAGCATTAGCATTGCACATGTGCAGAATGGCACTGAGACTTCCACACTGACATTGGCACATGCACAGAACGGCATAGAGATTTCAGCGGGCATATCGGCACATGCGCAGAATGAGACATGCAAAAGGATCCCCACTGGAATCACACTATTGCCAATGGAGCTAAGCATTCTCCAAAATACCATTTCTTAATTCTTCAGTGATGTTATAGACAAATCGAAAAGCCGAAACATGTGTTATCCAAGAACTACCTGCAGTTAAAAATTAAAATTATAATGCTACTCTTTCTAGCAAAAGTCTTGAACCAACTACCTTTCTACATTTCACTTCCAAGGAAATCACTAAAGGTTTCACTCATTTTCTACTGACCGCAAATCCAAACCCAAACAAAACAGGCAGTTATCTCAGACATGGGATGTTTCACAACCTCATCTTGATGGTATAAGTGATTTTCTACCCCATTTCCTTTAAGTGGTTGTTCATTTATACGTGAATAGTGCAGGTTGATCATTTTATACCAGGAAATAGCAATAACTGGACCAGATTTAAGAAAATAATTAGAAAATAATGGTAATTAATGACACATATTCTCAATGTACAAATCGGCCAGTATGCTTAGATAATGAGAGATACACTGACTGTTGCAAATGTTCAGAACTAGGTTAATTTACACCAACCAGTCATTTATTGTATATAAACGGCATCTTGAGTTAATGGCTGTGTACGGGCTTCAGGATCCAGAAGGAAACTTGCATTGTCACAAAGCTGCGCATCACTGTTCATGGATAAGAGTGCAGGTGGAATTGGAGCTCTCACTCTTAAAAAAAACTCACATGAGCACACAATAAAGAAGGATTAGTCTTTATTGGTTGAGTCTGACATATTCATAGACGGCAGTTAATTAGTATTCACGTATAGTCAATACCGTTACTCATACAATTCAAAGTCTAAACCTAAAGACTATCCTTGACTTTGTTTTCTTTTTGAACAATATTTCTTAAACACAGACCACGTAACAAAAGATTACCCTCTCACTATTTTAAGAACCTTCTGGACTCACTCATAGGTAACCCACTTCAGAATGTCAAGGCTGCTAATTAAGAGCACTGGTACCCATTAAACAGAATGATAATTCTTATTCCAATACAAATAAACCACAATGGTCCAGAAATAATCAATTTAGTTTATTCGGTCTAATTCCTGCATTTAGCAAATTATTAATTGATCTTTAATTTTTAAATTTAATTTCACAGATTTATTTTTGTCTTTGGTTTCCTGTCTTTATCGCTCTTTATTTCTCTTTTATTCATTGGACATAGTTAGGATTTGGAATGCTCAGCTGATGGAACAGTAGTTACTTAAAATTATTCATTGTCATGTGTATTGGATAATTATCTGAAGGAAAGTACTGGAGAGCTCTGGGGAAAGGGTGGGCAACTTGCATGTGAGTGTATCCAATTTTAAATCTGGAGACTTTGCTACACGTGGGATAAGTGTTACTTGAGGAGTTGGATAGATGAGGTATTGAGATGTTTCTGCATTTTCTTTGGGTCTTAACTTTGTCTCGGTGTGTTTTCAAAAATATCTCTCAAAGGTTTTGGTGCTTTCCTAAATGAACCTTCTTCATTGTGTTCAGTCTCAAACCAGGGACTCCTGAGCTGATGAGACATTTTACCTTTTCAGGGATGCTCTGCCTTCTGGGAGTCCCCAACCACAACGGAGCTCTGCATCTACCCATGTTGATCCCTGAGAGAAATTTGTATTTTTAATGAGATCATATTTTATTTTTCTAAACTCAAAAGGTACGGCTCAGTCTATTTAGTATTTCCTCCTAGGACAATCACCCTATCCTAGGGATTAGATTCACAAACCTACAAGTAAAAAAGAATTATCTTCATCCTTTTCATTTTCAATTGTGTGCCCTAGTTTTAGACTTGCCAATCAGGGGAAACACCTTACCAGAATTTACCCCATCTATCCCTTTAAGTATTTTGTATGTTTCACTGAAATCATCTCTCATTCTTCGAAACTATACAGAATACAGGGCCAGTCTGCACATTCTCTTTTCATAGGGCAGTTAGGAACAAGACAGGGAAACCTACGTTGCATTCACTCAATGGCAATAATCCATTTCCTGAGATAGGGGTACCTGAGACCTTAGAATCCATACAGTGCATATGAGACCATTCGGCCGGCATGTATGCTCCGAACCTCTGAACCCCCACCCCGTTCTATCTTCATAACCTCACACTTACCATAGCCATCTAGCCTGCACAATTCTGGATACTGTGAGGCAATTTAGTACAGCCAGTCCACCTAACCTACACATCACTGGACTGAAGGAAACCGGAGCACCTGAAGGAAACTCATGCAGAAATGGGGACACTGTGCAAACTCCACACAGTCACCCACAAGCTGGACTTGAACACAAGTTTCTGGTGCTTTGAGGCAGCAGTACTAACCACTGAGCTACCATGCAGCTGAGTATAATAACTGAATACAATACTCAAAGTGTGATCTTGCCAAGACATAAAAAAGTGCAGTAAGACATGTGCACTCTTACACTCAAATCCTCTTGTAATTAAGCTTCATCGGCCATTTGCTGCCTTAATTTCTTGCTGTACCTTCTTAGCCGAAACTCAAGAACAAGGATATCCAAGTCATTGCTTTCAAGTTCAACACTTCCCAGCCTCTCTCTATTTAAGAAGTATTCCGCATTTCTGATTTTCCTACCAACATGGATAACCTCATTTTTTAAATATTGTATTCCACCTGTCAATTTTTGCTGGATTACTTAGCCCCTCTAAATCCGTTTGAATCATTTTTGCTTCCTTGTCATAACTCATAATCTACCTAGATTTGTGTCATCTCTAAACTTGGAAATATTATATTTAATTGCCACACCCAAATCATTCATATAGGTTGTAAATAGCTTGGACTTAAGTGCTGATCCTTACTGTACCCCATCTGTCAAAGCACACCAAAAGAAAATAACCCATTTATTCATACGTCCCATTTTCTGAATGCACTCGATCAGTTCTCAATCCATGCTCGGATATCACACAAAGTATGCGTGCTCTAATTTTGTCTAATAACCTTTGTGTGGGATGCTTCTGAAAATGTTCTGAAAATCTAAATACTACGTCCACCAGTACTTCCTTGTATATATGCCTGTCAAATCTGAAAAAAGTTCTATTGTCAAATATTATTTCCCTTTCATACATTTCATGTTTAATCTGCCTAATTCTACCATTATTTTCAAAGTGTCCTGTTATCATTCTCTTTTTTGAATAGATTCTAGCAATTTCCCATAACTAGGCTAACAGGTCTGTAGTTTCTCTCTGTACCTTCCTTAAACAGTGGGGTTAAATTCACCACCGTCCAGTCGGCAGGGACTATTTCAAAGACTGTAGAATTGTGAAACATGACCGCCCATACAATTGTATAGGAACCTCTTTCAACACTAGGATATATATCATATATCCTATTATTTGTTCTACTAAATTATTTTTACTAATTTTTACAAGCATTGATATCTTACGGTTCCTTGTTTACACGAGTCCCTAGTTTCTCTACTACTCCTGGAATGTTTTGAGCATTTTTCTTTATGATGACAGACACAAAGTATTTGTTTAATTTAGTTTCTCTGCCATTTCCTTATTCTCACAATTTCCAAAGAAGTCATATTGTTCAATGTTAACATTGCTTCCGTCTGCATAAATTCTGCCAGATCTGCTGAACTCCTCCAAGCATTCTCTGTTTGCTTCCGAAATTTGTCTGACTGTTTACAATGTACCCACATTTTATTTTGTTTATCTTTTCCATTTTACAAGCTCATGAAACTGACTGTTGGTTTTTATGGTTCTTACGAGTTTTCTCTCATATGCTAGTTTTCCTGCTCTTAATCTTTACTTTGGCCCTCATTTGCAGAATTACAAAATGTTGCCAATCCTCAGGCTACAATGCTTTTGCAACTTTATAAACTTCCTTTAATCCAATACAATCTTTGACTTGTTTTATAAGCCACAGTTGGAGCACTTTCTTTACTGAATTTTTCTACATTAAAAGGATTTATTTTTCTTTTAACCGATATATTAATTTGTTAACTAATAGACATTGTGTGTATACCCTCATACCTTTTAAAGTAATTTTATATTAGATTAGATTCCCTACAGTGTGGAAACAGTCCCTTCGGCCCAACAAGTCCACACTGACCCTCTGAAGAGTAACCCACCCAGCCTCATTTTGCCTCTGATTAATATACCTAACACTATGGGCAATTTAACAGGCCAATTCACCTAACCTGCACATCTTTGGACTGTGGAAGGAAACTGGAGCACCCGGAGGAAATCCACGCAGACACAGGGAGAAAGTGCAAACTCCACACAGACAGTCGCCCGAGGCTGGAGTCGAACCTGGGACCCTGGTGCTGTGAGGCAGCAGTGCTAACCACAGAGCCACCGTGCCACCCATTACCAATCCATTGTTGTCAATCTGCCCATTATATCCTCCTAAGTTTCCTTTATTTAGATTTCAGATCCTATTTTTTGATTAACTGGCATCACTGTGAAATATTACAGTATTATAGACAGGTTTATTTACAAAAGGATTATTGCATTATGCAAGATCTGAAATAAACAATTCTCTAGTTCATGCTACAACATACTATCAAGAATTTGTCCTCCAAAATACATTTATTCAGTCCACATGCAAATTGAATTCCCTCTTGTTCAACATACCTCAAACTTCTTGATATATACTGTCATTTACATTACCACTGCTGTTTAGTGTGCACAAACTAGCCCCACCAAAATTATCTGCCCATTTCTATTTCTTGGCTCCGCATAAATTGGCTGCATCTCTGGAGCTGACAAATGATCTGACAACTCAGCTCAGTTGAGTTTGTTTTTTTTCCATCTACACTCAATAAAGCTGAAAAATTTCCTTTGATAATTTGAAAGGTCAAGTCTTCAAACAGACTATGTAACATAATATTCATATTGATATGACCCCTTAAAGTCACCACTTTGTCTGTCTGTGTTTTTGTACAACTTTTGAGGGTTGCAGCACAATATAACTCATCTGCTTCTGATACACACGTTCAGGTATCAATAAAACTGTCGCTCTGGTGTCCACTTCTATTTTTACTGTTTTGCCATTTAGTAAGGGAGGCACCCAGTATTGATTGGTGTTGCCAGCAATGGCAAGTATGTTTAGGACAAGCTGCTCTTTGGACTGACAGCTTGGGCTTTTTCTCATGTACTTCTTGTGCCATGTAGATTCTCTTTTTACTCGTTCATTCCTGTACTTCTACTTTGGATTGTTTATGTTTCTTCCTCAAACATGCCTGTACAATGTACCCTTTTTTGTCACAGTTTCTTCATATAGCTTCCTTCTGTCATTGCTATTTTGTGAAATCTCATACTCAAGCTTAGCTGTTGAGCTCCCTTAGCTGCTAGTTTCATCGATACTGTTGGTACTTGTGATTTCTTTGATCTGGATTCATTTATATCAATAATCTCTTCTGGATTGCTTCACATCTTCAACTACATCCAAGTCTGTCTCTGATAACATGATTTAAGGTCTCTTTGATTTTTCTGAACTCTGCTAACTGGTGTAAAACTGCAACAAACTGAGAGACAGATTCAGCATTATGCTGGTCACATTTCTGGAATCTAAACCATTCAATGGTTTTGGCTAAAAATGGTTCTGTAGCATTTCTACTATTTCTTCCCAAGTTTTGGAACTTGCGTCTATGGCTGTATATGATTCCTTAAGTGGTTAAAAGCTTTCTTCCCCATAATATTCAAGAATGCAGGGATGACTGCTTCTATTCATTAGTTTTCACAAAATAATGAAACCTCTCTGTGTAGGAGTTTCAGCTCACTGTATTTTTGTCATACAGTCCTATGCACTAAACTTTCCCATTGTTTTACTTGGTTGAGAGAATGGCAGGTTTGCCAGTGAAATATTCTAGGGTTTAGACTTTTCAGGTGAGATATAGAAGGATGTAAAAGGGGTTGGAGAGTTACATTACTCTGTACTAAGAGAGGACATCTTGGACGGCTCATCCAGCAAGGCCATATTGATTGAACCTAGGAATAATAAAGGTACAGTCACTGTGATGGGGTTAAGCCATAGGCTTCCCAATAACCAGAAGAAGATAGAGGAGCAGATATATTGGCAAATCACAGAAATATGCAAACACGACAGGGTTGTTGTAGTGGATGATTTTAATATCCCCAATATTTACTGGGACTCCCTTAGTGCTAGGCCTTGGATGGAGTAGAATTTGTTAGGTGCATCCAGGAGGGTTTTTTGAAACAATATGCAGATAGTCCAATGAGGGAAGGGGTCATACTAAACTTAGAATTGGGAATGAGCCGAGTAAAGTGATCAAAGTTTCAGTGGGGGAGCATTTTGGGAACAGTGAACTTAATTCCGTAAGTTTTAAGATAGTTATGGATAAGAATAAGACTGCTTCTTGGATGAAAGTATTAAATTGGGGGAAGGCTAATCAAAATAGCATTAAGCAGGAACTGGAGAAATTAGGTAGAGGCCAGTTGTTTGAAGGTAAATCCACATTTGACATGTCTTTTAAAGGTTAATTCATCAGAATTAAGGATCAGCATATTCCTGTGAGGATGAAAAAGAAGTCTGGCAAGATTCAGGAACCTTGGATGACAAAGATATTGAAAGTTCAGCCAAAAAGAAAAACATATGGATACGTAAGGAAGGAAATCATACAAAGCCCTTGAGAAATATAAAGGAAGCAGAAAAGAACTAAACATAAAAATAAGATGATTTGGAAGTGCTGGTGTTCGACTGGGTTGGACAAAGTTAAAAACCTCACAACACCAGATTACAGTCCAACAGGTTTATTTGGAAGCACTAGCTTTCAGAGTGCTGCTCCTTTATCAGGTGGTTGTGGGATTTTTAACTTTGTACAAAAATAGGAGGGCTCGAAGCGGCCATGAAATATCCTTCGGATGGCACCGTGGCTGAGTGGTTAGCACTGCTGTATCATAACACCAGGTACCCGATTTCAGCCTCGGGCAACTACCTGTGTGGAGTTTGCACATTCTCACCGAGGCTCCATGGGTTTCCTCTGGGTGCTCCAGTTTCCTCCCACAATCCAAAGATGTGCAATTTAGGTGAATTGACCATGCCAAATTGCCCAGTGTTCAGGGGTGTGTAGGTTAGGTGCATTAGGGATAAATGTAGAGTAATGGGGAATGATTGGGTGGGGTACTCTTCGGAGGGTCGATGAAGGCCTGTTTCTACACTGTTGGGATTCTAAATATAGGCAAAAACAATGACTGCAGATGCTGGAAACCAGATTTTGGATTAGTGGTGCTGGAAGAGCACAGCAGTTCAGGCAGCATCCGAGGAGCAGTAAAATCAACGTTTCGGGCAAAAGCAGGAATAAAAGCTGCTCCTCGGGATTCTAAATATTGGGAACTACTGGGTAATTAAGGAAAGGGTAGATCCACGCGACACCAAACAAATGGAACTGGAGGAAGTGGCTGAGGTCTTTAACAAAAACTTTGTATCAGTATTCACTGAGGACAAGAGAATGGATTATGGTAAGATTAGAGAGTGGAATGATGTTATTCTGGTGCACATCTATATTAAGAAGAAGACAGTGGTGTTGAATGTCTTGAAAAAACATTAAGTTAGATAAGTCCCTCATGGCAGGCTGGTCCAGAAGATTAAGTCACATGTGATCTGGTGAGTCGGCACTTTGGATACAAAATTAGTTTGGTCATAGAAGACAGAGGGTAATTATGGACGGGTATTTTTTTGACTGAGGATCAGTGCTGGCACTCTATATAAATGAATAAATGATTTGAATAAAAATGTCAGTTGACCTACAGGCCTCCCAATAACCAGTGGAGGATGAAGAATAGATGGAATCAGATTAGGCAACAATGTAAAAATAACAAGGTTGGATTGCTGTTAGCAGATGACATGAAAGTTGGTGCAGTTAATGGATAATGAGGAAGATTATCAAAGGCTACAGTGGGATATAGATCATTTGGAAAGTTGGCTGGAAATTGTGGCAGATATGCTTAATCCAGGCAAGTGATATTTTGGAATGTCAAATGCAAAAGGAAATTACATAGTCAATGGCAAGATGCGTAGAAGCATTGGTATACAGAAAAATCTTGTGGTCCAAGTCTATAGCTCCCTGAAAGTGGCAACCTAAGTGGATAAGGTGGTAAAGAAGGACCATGGCATGCTTGCCTTCATCAGTTAGAGCATTCAGCATAAAAGTTGGCAAGTCATATTGTAGCTACATAAGAATTCAGTTTGGCTATATTTGAAGTAATGGTGAGGTTCTGGTCGCCACACTATAGAAAGGATTAGGAGGCTTAGGAGAGGGAGTAAAAGAAGTTTATCAGGATGTTGCCTGGATTGGAGTATATTACAATTTGGATTGTTTTTGGTAGAGTGGTGGAGACTGAGGGCCGACCTATAGAACTACAGTATATAAAATTATGAGAGGCACGGATTGGGTGGATAATTGCAGTCTTTTTTTCCAGATGGAAATGTCAAATACTAGGGCCACAGGTTTAAGGTGAGAGGGGAAGTGTTTAAAGGAAATGTAAGAATTTTTTTTATATACAGAGGGTGGTAGGTAACTGGAACGCACACCAAGGGGAAGTGGCAGAAGTAGTTATATTAGCAGTTTAAGAAGATTTAGGCAGACACTTGAACACGCTGGGAATCGAGGAATCAAACCATGTGCAGACACCTACCGTTCCAGGTACCTACCACCATCTGTGTAAAAACAATTCTTACACATTTCCTTTAAACACTTCCCCTCTCACCTTAAACCTGTGCCCCTAGTATCCCTCCAAATTCTTCTTGTTCATATACCCATCTAGATGCCTTTAAATATTGCCATTGTACCAGCCTCCACCACTTCCTCTGGCAGCTCATTCCATACATGTACCACCCTCTGAGTGAAAAAGTTGCCCCTTAGGTCTCTTTTATATCTTTCCCCTCTCACCCTAAACCTATGCCCTCTCATTCTGAATCCCCCACCCCAGGGAAAAGACTTTGTCTATTTATCCTATCTCTGCCCGTCATGGTTTTGTAAACCTCTATAAGGTCACCCCTCAGCCTTCAACGCTCCAGGGAAAACAGCCCCAGCCTATTCAACCTCTCCCTATGGCTTAAATCCTCCAACCCTGACAACATCCTTGTACATCTTTTCTGAACTCTTTCAAGTTTCATAACATCTTTCTGTTAGGAAGGAGACCAGAATTGCATGCAATATTTCAACAGTGGTCTAACCAATGTTCTGTACAGCAACATGACCTCCCAACTCCTATAGCTCAATACTCTGACCAATAAAGAAAAGCATACCAAAAGCCTTCTTCACTATCCTATCTACCTGCGACTCTACATTCAAGGAACTATGAACCTACACTCCAAGGTCACTTTGTTCAGCAACACTCTCTAGGACCTTACCATTCAGTGTATAAGTTCTGCTAAGATTTGCTTGCCTGAAATGCAGCACCTCACATTTATCCAAATTAAACTCCTTCTGCCACTTCTCAGCCTATTGGCCAATCCAACCCATTGGCCCATCTGATCAAGATCCCGTTGTAATCTGAGGTAACCTTCTTCCATATGGATGTCTTTTGACTTCTTTTCTTCTTTTTAATTAGAGTGCCTCCAAGATCTACAGCAAGATTCACAATTTATTCTTCAACAAATCAGTGGCTTAACCCAAAGGATCTAGAGGTAGTTTTTATCCTCATTGCCAGCTTTCCTCTTGTTTCAAAAAGGGACCAGAATATCAAATTGTTAATAGCAGGAGCTTTACTAGGGAGATATTTAATCTACAAGCAATAAGGTTAAAATAATCTGTTTCCCACCCAAAATGGACGATTATGTCATTATGTCACATTCTCAGACTCTGAAAGGAATAGTCCACCATACTAATGCAAATACGCAGCAAGGAGCAGATCCAGATTTCTTTGCACAGAGTTGAGGGTTTCCACCTCAACAAACTAGGCAGGGAGTTCCATCCCTTAGGGTGAAAAACATTTTTCCTCAAGCCACTTCTAATCCTTCCATCAATCGCCTTCGAACTATGCCGCCACCATGATCCAGCCTTATCCCACCTCCACCACATTTTGTAAATTCAACTTTCTGCTGACAAGAACAGTTAATCCCCCTGCATTTGATCCAACAGCCCTCAATATTATTTACCCCTTCATTAAATTACCCCGAGCCCTCCTCTGTTCTATGGAAAACAAACTTCACCTATCCAACCATTCCTCAAAACTGCAATTTTCAAGCCTCGGCAACATTCTTGTAAATTTTGTCAGTCCTCTCTCTCTCAAGGAATGATTCCTTCTTGTGTTGTGGTGACAGGTATGCAGACAAAACTCTAGCTGTGGCCTTATCACTGTCATATATAATTCCAGCATTTTGTATCAACATCCAGCTTGTTTGGCGTGTTAGAAATGAAAGGGAGCTGAATATTAATGAGGAGTATTTGGGCCATTAATAAGGCATTTAACAAGCTATAACTGCCCATAATTAACAAATTAATAATTAATAATTCACTGCTTGCTCTCAAGAAATTCCTCTTCCTTCATGGCAAACGCATAAAAGATGCAGCAAAATGCTCCTGACATTGAGATAGGCCTCAAAGGACTGTCTGCCCAATTCAACCACAATCACAGCATAGCCTACATAACTCCAAGCCTCAAAAGAATCCGCGTAAACGAATTGATGGAATTTTCCCAACTCTTTAGCAGCGAGGACAGTGGTGAAAAATTAAGAGAATGCAGCAAGAATGAAAAATAGAGATTCTTGACATCAAGAAATAATAATCTGATTTTCTACTTCAGGTTTTAATGGCTAGTTAGTCAAGTGAAGGGGATTTGTGGCTTTGGCTATAGTCAGCTGGGCTGGGTGTCTGGGAATCCATGTACTTCCAGTTGGGGAATTTGGCCATGGTCAGTCCCACAGATTGCGTCTAACGAATTGGGTAGTACAGGTATGTCCATCTGGGAGCACAGGAGAAACCAGTCAGGAATCTGAGCCATCCTCAGCTGAGGCTGTCCTACAAGTCAGTTTGGAGAGGGGGCCACAGCTGGTGTTGGCGGTTTAGGCAGTAGATGTCAAGGTGAATGATAAGGGACCAGTATTAGGAAAGGGGGAAGCTCAAGTGTCACAACTGGAGTCATTATGCTGGGACACAGAGCTGGAGCAGAGTGTGGGGGAAACTCCAAATAGAACCGTAGATCTGATATAACCAAGGAGAGCATAGGTTAATGTGGAAGGTGGGGGTAGCGAAAAACATACCTGGACTTCATAGGAGGACTGCATTGTGATCATGGGCAGGGAAATGCAGTAAGCCACGGCTCAGAATAAAGAAAGGGAACATTGACAGTTAAAAAGGATTTCTTTGGAATAGTGACTCAAAGATGATGGGGGTTTAATGGGGACAGTTATACGAGAGTCTTCATGAATGGGGGTCTGTGGATTCTTGACTTTCAGAGAAAACTGAAACTCACTCTCAGGAACAGGATGTGAGTTGCTTAACACCTAGTACTGAATTTTTAGTGGACTAAGTTTGTTCTATTTTGTGTGAGGGCACTGTGTGCATTTGTGACTGATGTAAGGTCCTTCAATGGGTCATACTTTTAATCAGGGATTCCATAGATGCAAAAATGACATACATTCTTCATCGAATTAATCTGAATATGCAGATTGTGGATTGATTAACAACTCATTTAAAAAATTTTGGTCACACCAGTCATGGTCATTGCAGCCTATATTAAAGCCTAATACATTTGCTATGATTGCTCAGGAATCACATAGAGTCATACAGTCAGAGAGACGTACAGCACGGAAATGGATTTTTCAGTCCAAACCGTCCATGCCAACCAGATATCCTAACCTAATCTAGTTCCATTTGCCAGCACTTGGCCAATATCCCTCTAAACCCTTCCTTTTCATATACCCATCCAGATGCCTTTTAAGTGCTGCAATTGTACCAGCCTCCACCACTTCCTCTGGCAGCTCATTCCATACACCCATCACCCTCTTTGTGAAAACGTTGCCCCTCAGGTCCCTTTTATATCTTTCCTCTCTCACTCTAAATCTATGCCCTCTAGTTCTGGACTCCCCCACCCCAGAGAAAAGACTTTGTCTATTTATCCTATCTATGTCTGTCATGATTTTGTAAACCTCAGCCTCCAATGCTGAAGGGAAAACAGCTCCAGCCTGTTCAGCCTCTCCCTATAGACAAATCCTCCAAACCTGGCAACATCCTTGTACATCTTTTCTGAACTCTTTTAACTTTCACAACATCCTTCCAATAGGAAGGAGACCAGATTTGCACGCAATATTCCAAAAGTGGCATAAACAATGTCCTGTGTAGTCATAACATGACCTCCCAACCCCTATACTCAATGCATTGACCAATAAAGGAAAGCATACCAAACGCCTTCTTCACAATCCTTTCTATCTGCGACTCTACTTTCAAGGAGCTACGAACCTGCACTCCAAGGTTTCTTTGTTCAACAACACTCCCCAGGACCTTACCATTAAGTGTACAAGTCCTGCTCTGATTGGCTCTTCCAAAATGCAGTACCTTGCATTTATCAAAATTAAACTCCATCTGCCACATCTCAACCCATTGGCCCATCTGATCAAGAGCCCTTTGTATTCTAAGGTAACCTTCTTCACTGTCCACTACACCTCCAATTTTGGTGTCATCTGCAAATGATAGCTCCTGTGTCCACATCCAAATCATTTACATAAATTTGGATCCAGCACCAATCCTTGTCACTTCACTGGTCAAAGACCTCCAGTCTGGTAAACAACCCTCCACCTTCTACATTTGAGCCAGTTCTGTATCCAAATAGTTAGTTCTCCCTATATTCCATGAGAGCTAACCCTGCTAGCCAGTCTCCCATCAGGAATCTTGTCGATCGCCTTACTAAAGTCCACATAGATCATGTCCACCACGCTGCCCTCATCAATCCTCTTTGTTACTTCTTCAAAAAACTCAATCAAGTTTGTGAGACATGATTTCCCATGCACAAAGCCATGCAGACTATCCCTAATCAGTCCTTGCCAGACAGTAAATCCTGTCCGGGGAGAAAGTGAGGACTGCAGATGCTGGAGATCAGAGCTGAAAATGTGTTGCTGGAAAAGCGCAGCAGGTCAGGCAGCATCCAAGGAACAGGAGAATCGACGTTTCGGGCATAAGCCCTTCTTCAGGAACACATTTTCAGTTAATCCTGTCTCTCACTTGCCCACCACCAAAGTCAGGTTCACCAGTCTATAGGTATCTGGCTTTTCCTTACCACCTTTCTTAAATAGTGATACCACATTAGCCAACCTCCAGTCTACCGGCACCTCACCTGTGACTACCGATGATATAAATATCTCAGTAAGGGGCCCAGCAATCACTTCCCCAGCTTCTCACAAAGTTCTAGACCACTTTAAGATGTTCTATTTCTCATGTTCTCCATGCAGGTTTGTTGCACCCCTTCTGAATAGATCCATCAATGGCAAATACCATCTTAATCATTGCAATCATTAAAGCAATGTCTGCAGACATTGAGGATATTCAAAGGCATCGGCAAGTTCAGGAATAACATCTTCCAGCAGATGCTGAATAGTTGCTTTATGTAAAAACTATAGCAGATCTCCGCAGAGAATGTTTAGAGCATCTTGTGTAATCAACCTCACTGTCACAAGCACATAATGAGATGTCTCACGATATAATGGAATTGTGTCTTCTACTGGACTTGTATTTCCCTTCTTAAGATGTTGGTGACCAAGGTACCTGGGGCCATCAAGGGGGCAGCAATATTTATTTATTATCAGATTATCATATACCAAATATGCACTTGGAACCTATGCAGAATCTCCCAATCTCTCATTCTACAGATATATCAGGAATGTGACAAATGCAGTTTGTGCAAGATCACGCCATTGAATCTATTTCACCCATAAAGGGGGTCAATCGTTCTAAATGGTGAATGGGATTTTCAACATTACCGGCTTCCCCAGATACAGGACACTACTTGGAATGCATCCCAAATGCATTCTGGAACGATGGCAGTGGAACAACAGACTTGGAATAGTTACTGCTGGCTTGGGCACACACAATGTCTATGCCAAACGGTCCTGATGGCATCAAGTACTTCCAAATTTTTCACAACAGGATTTGATGAGAAAGTTTCCATGGTGCCCAGACGCATAATTAGTGAGGAGAGCAGCAGAAAAATGCAGAGAAAAGTTTCCACAGACCACAGAAAGAAATTAGCCATGAAACGCCCCAAAATTGGCACTTAGCCAAAATATGAAGAGATTCAGTCCAACATGTTTACATTGGATAGTACGTATTTCAAAGCATGCTTTCTGAATTTCCCATATCACCACCATTTACAGGTCAATATGCTGCCAAGTGTTTACATTTGTGACAAACTTGATTTTGCAACACAACAGTGAATCAATGGAAAAGAAAAAAAACATAAATCAAAACGAATTACGTTGCATAAAGTTGAATTAGATCCATGTATGGCAAATGGAATAACGAGTCCTAGCTAAGTTCCTGTGAAGGGTTAGAATTAATTACATTCTAAAAACAGCTAAATAGTTTTGTTGTTCCATGATTTTTCTTTGGATCAAATGGTCTCTTACAGCCGTGAGCAGGATATGATTAATGTGCCAGTCATACAGGTGACTAGTTAGTTGAACTGTCAGTAATAAAGTTTTAACTGCTGTTTGAGTCAATAAACAATTGGACTGCACCATGAGAGGCATGATTATCAGATATAACAGCTTGAGTCCAATAACTGCAGCAAGTTCAGGCATGTTCTGTTTTTCTCCAGAGTTGGGTTGATTGTATACAGTGGGTCAAGGATGCATACATTTCACTTCTCACACCATCCAGAATATTAGAGCTAAATATCCTGCAAAGTTAACAGTGCAATAGTCTCCTTTACCTGATAAATTTTCTGTTGATTCCAGTGCAAGCTCATTATAGAGGGCTTAAGTATAATGAGTCAAAACAGTGCCAATAAAACCCTAATTCACAGCCAAAATATTCAAAACTTGATATTAATAGCCATGAGGCCACAAGAAACACTATTGTTGACATAGATCATGTAGTTGGGATTTTAGTAAACACTAGAGCTGAAATTTAGTTTTACAAATATAAAGGGAGCTTTATATTGCAAGCAGACATTCATTATATCATCAATTAGTTGTTCACTGGATAGGGAAAGTAGAAAATCTAAGCTGCAATCTGCAGAATTGACAGGTTGCAGCTGGGAAGCGATGGCTCACCTTCCTCCCCAAAGTGGTTGGTTAACTAAATTTTAGGAACAGAAATATAAGAATAATAAATGCTGTAGTAAATATGATATGCTTCATTAAGAACGAATAATGTTGGTTATTGGCTTCCATTACATTTTAGTAGCATTCTTGCCAAAATTTTGCAATTTCAGTAAATGTTGAAATGTTAACACAGGTAATGGAATTAGTCATTACCTCAACTGTTAGTCACTCAGTGTTCAGAGTATACTGGAAATTATACAAAATTATTTAATTGTATTTGTGTGAAGGGTGAGGAACATGCTGATGATGGCTGCTCCAAGTCAGATGCAATCATATTCTGAAGAAATATATAAACTGTCCATTATCGTCAGCAAAAGAACTATGCACTGCAATATAAGCATTGCCAATTCCTTTTTGTAGTGACTGTAATGAGGTCACCCAGGTGGACATCATAGAAAGTGTTTCCTAATTGGGGCTGTTAACCTGGTCCAATCAGGGAGCCCTGGCTGAGAGATATGAACAGAAGTGGCTTCACTGTGTCTCACACCTGCACACACACACACACCATGGGTGCTGTGGAAAAAATAAACACTACCGCACTTAGGTGGTAGTGTGGGGGTTAAATTTACAAAAAGGAAAAAAAAATTTAAAAAAGGAAAAAAAAAGAAAATGAACAGAAGTGGCACAGGTTCTGATCACACTGAGAGATGGCTCTGAGGAAGCTGCATCAGTGTTAATGCATGTGTAAATAAAGGGCAACTTGGTGATGGGATACTGGAGTTATATCACTGACGAAGAGAGAAAAGTAAGCTCCTGAAGAAACTAGCTCACAATTGTCATCTTTGAGTTGGAGTAAGCATTTCTGGCATCATGCCATTATTTGGAAAGCTTGACTCAGTCAACCCTGTCATTGAAGACTAGGCTCAGTATATGCAAAGAACATTTTTTTTCCAGGTAAATGACATTGGGGCAGAGGAAAACTAACAAGTAATTCTCCTGACATTTTTTGGACCTGTAGCTTTTTCAGTTATTAGAAGCCTGACTTTCCCTGAGGCATTAAATAATAAATCCTTTCAGAGTTGATGGATTTAGTTAAGGAATATTATGACCCCAAGCCTGCTATAATTGGAGTCATAGTCATAGAGATGTACAGCACGGAAACAGACCCTGCAGTCCAACTCATCCATGCTGCCCAGATATCTAAAATTTACCTAGTCACATTTGCCAGCATTTGGCCCGTACCCCTCTCAACCTTTCCTAGTCATACACCTATCCAGATGTCTTTTAAATGTTGTAATTGTGTCAGCCTCCACCACTTCCTCTGGCACCACTTTCTCAATCCATACACGCACCACTCTGTGCAAAAAAAGTTGCCCCTTAGGTCCCTTTTAAATCTTTTTCCTCTCACTTTAAACCTATACCCTCTAGTTTTGGACTCCCCACTCCAGGGGGAAAACAACATTTTGTATTTATCCTATTCATGCCCCTCATGATTTTATAAACCTCTATAAGGTTACCCCTCAGCCTCTGATGTGCCAGGGAAAATAACCCCAGCCTACTTAGCCTCTCATTATAGCTCAAATCCTCCAACCCTGGCAACATCATTGTAAATCTTTTCTAAACCCTTTCAAGTTTCACAACACCTTTTCGATAGGAGGGAGACCAGAATTGCACACAATATTCCAAATGTGGCCTAACCAATGTCTTGTACAGCTGTAACATGACCCCCCCAAATCCTATACTCAATGCACTGATCAATAAAGGAAAGCCTACCAAATGAGGAGTATTTTCTAAGTGGTGAGAAAACTCAGAAGTCTTAAGTGCACCTGCACCTCCACACACATCATTTACTGCATCCGCTGCACCCGATGTGGCCTCCTCTATATTGGGGAGACAGGCCGCCTACTTGTGAAACGTTTCAGAGAACACCTCTGGGACACCCGGACCAACCGTGGCTCAACACTTTAACTCCCCCTCCCACTCCGCCAAGGACATGCAGGTCCTTGGACTCCTCCATCGCCAGACCATAGCAACACTCCCCACCTTTTATCTTAGCCTGCTTGGCACATTCTCCTCATTCCTGAAGAAGGGCTTATGCCCGAAACGTTGATTCTCCTGCTCCTTGGATGCTGCCTGACCTGCTGCGCTTTTCCAGCAACACATTTTCAGCTCTGATCTCCAGCATCTGCAGTCCTCACTTTCTCCTAGAAGATTTTATCATGGAGTCATACCTTACAAAGTCCCAGGCATTGTCTGAGCTGGTAAGTCATCACAACTCCAGGGCATCTCTGCCTGAGTTCTTCAAGTTTGTGTCTACATCCAACCATAATTGATGCCCCTCCATCATAAGGTCAGACCAGGGATATTTGGCTATGTTTGCAAAATGTTCAGCACTGTTTACAAATTTTCCCATACTAAAGCAATCCAATAGCCAGAATTCTGACAAGTGGCTAGTTACATTGATGCCATGCCACACATGTGCTAAGCAATGACCATTCCCAACAACATGAATCTAATAATCATCCTTTGACATTCAATAGTATAATCAGCACTGAATGCCCCACATACTGGGAGTTATCATTGACCAGAAACTGAACTGAATGAGCCACATAAATACAATGTGTACAAGACACGATCAGAGGCTAGGAATCCTGCAGTGAATAACTCACCTCCTGTCTCCCTAAACCCTGTTTACTTGGACAAATTAAGTGGATAAATCACCTGGACTACACCCCAGATTTCTAAAGGAGATAGCTGAAGAGATAGTGGAGGCGTTAGTGGTGATCTTTCAGGAATCACTAGAGTCAGGGAGGATTGCAGAGGACTAGAACATTGCTAATGTGACGTCCCTGTTTAAAAAGTGAGTAAGACAAAAATGGAAAATTACAGACTGATCAGCGTAACCTCAGTACTGGGTAAGATGTTGGGAGTCCATTGTGCAGGATGAAGGATGAAAATTCTGAATACTTGGAAGTATATGGTAATATAGGGCAAAGTCAACACGGTTTCATCAAGGGGAGGTTATGCCTGAAAATTCTGCTAGAATTCTTTGAGGAGGTAACAAGCAAGTTAGAGCAAGGAGAGCCAATGAATGTTATCTATTTGGGCTTGAAGAAAGCCTTTAACAAGGTGCCACCCAGGAGGCTGCAAAGTAAGATAAGGGCCCATGGTGTTACAAACAAGATGCTAGCATGGATAGAAGATTGACTATCTTCTGGAAAGCAGAGAATGGGGATAAAAAGTCCTTCTCAGGACGGCAGCCAGTGACAAGTGGTGTCCTGCAAGGGTCAGTATTTGGATCACAACTTTTCACTTTATAAATTAAAGATCTAGGTGAAGGAACTGAGGGCATTCTGGCTAAGTTTGCAGAGAGTAGAACGTTACGTAGAGAGACAGGTAGTATTGAAGAAGCGGGGAGGCTGCAGAAGGATTTGGACAGGTTAGGAGAATGGACAAAGAAGTGGCAGATGGAGTACAATATGGGAAAGTGTGAGGTCACATATTTTGGTAAGAAAATAGTCCATGCTTCTATTTTTCTAAGTGGTGAGAAAACTCAAAAGTCTTAAGTGCAAAGAGATTTGGGAGCTCCAGTTCAAAATTCTCTCAAGGTAAAGTTGCAGGTTGAGTCAGTAACCAGGAAGGCAAATGAAAAGATGGCATTTATTTTGAGAGGACTTGAATATGAAAGCAGGGGTGTACTTCTGAGCCTCTGTGCCTTTGGATAGATCACATTTAGAGTATTGTGCATAGTTTCAGGCCCCATATCTCAGGAAGTATGCATTGACCCTGGAGCATGTTCAGAGGAGATTCATGAGAATGGTCCCAGGAATGAAAAGCTTAACATTTGAGGAATGTTTGAGGACTCTGAGACTATACTCAATGGAGTTTAGAAGGATACGGAGGATCTTATTGAAACTTACAGAATACTGAATGGCCTGGACAGAGTGGATGTTGGGAAGATGTTTCCATTGGCAGAAGAGACTAGGAGCCGGGGCATAGCCTTCGAGTAAAGGCATGACCTTTTAGAACAGGGATAACAATAAACTACTTCAGTGACAGCATGGAGAATCAATGGAATTCACTACCACAGAAGGCTGAGGAGGCCATGTTATTGAGTTTCAAGGGAATCAAGGATTATGGGGAGAAAGTGGGAGAATGGAGTTGAGAAACGTGTCAGCCATGATTGAATGGCAGAGCAGACTCAATGGGCTAAATGGTCTAATTTCTGGTCCTATGTCTTATGGTGTTATGGTGTAGTGAAATAGTCCCTACTTGCTCAGATGAGTTCCACGTAGGAGGGTTGACAGCATCCAGGACAAAGCTGCCCATTTGATTTGCACCACATTCACAAACATTTACTCCCTCCATTATTAACACTCAGTACTAGCAGCATGTACAATCTACAAGATACATTGGCCAATTCACCAACGCCCCTTAGATAGCACCTTCCAAAACCCATATTCACTGCCATGTAGAAGAACAAAGGCAACAGATACATGGGAACACCATGACTTGCAAATTTCCTCCAAGCTACTCATCCATATCACCATTCCCTCAGTGTCATTGGATCAAATTCCAGGAATTCCTTCCCTAGTGACATTGTAGGTATATACCTTCCCCCTGTGGATTGCTGTGTGTAAAGAAGGTACTTTCTTGATGGTAAGATGCGATGGACAATAAATGCTAGCCCATCCAGTGATGTCCATATCCCATATGCATGAAAAAAAGTTAAATACCTGGATCTGTCTTGTCCAATAGGCCTTGATGTATCTTCCCAATCAGAGGTGTTAATACAGTAGTGTACTGTCAGGAAGGAGTTGCCTTAGAAATCCTCAAGATTGACTCCAGACCTCATGAAGTGTTATCAAATGAAATATGGGTGAGGAAAACTCCTGACAATTATCATCAACACTTATTGGGGAGGCAATGGCCTGGTGGCATTATTGCTAGATTAGATTAGATTAGATTAGATTAGATTACTTACAGTGTGGAAACAGGCCCTTCGGCCCAACAAGTCCACACCGACCCGCCGAAGCGTAACCCACCCAGACCCATTCTCCTACATTTACCCCTTCACCTAACACTACGGGCAATTTAGCATGGCCAATTCACCTAACCTGCACATTTTTTTTTGGATTGTGGGAGGAAACCGGAGCACCCGGAGGAAACCCATGCAGACACGGGGAGAATGTGCAAACTCCACACAGAGTCACCTGAGGCGGGAATTGAACCCGGGGTCTCTGGCGCTGTGAAGCAGCAGTGCTAACCACTGTGCTACCGTGCCGCCCAAAACACAAGAGACATATCCAATTTGACTAGATTCCCTACAAACCAAGTCCACACTGACGAGTAACCCACCCTAACCAATATTAGCCTCTGACAAATGCACCTAACACTACGAGCAATTTAGCACGGCCAATTCACCTGGCCGGCACATCTTTGGACTGTGGGAGGAAACTAGACTATTATTCTAGAAACACAGCTAATGTCTGAGGACCTGAGTTTGAATCCCACAATAGCAAGTGGTGGAATTTGAATGAAAGAAAGAAAATCTGTAATTAAGTATCTATTGACGACCATGAAACTATTGTTGAGTCAGAAAACCCCAACTGCTTCTCTAATGCCCATCAGAGAACAAAATCTGCCATGCTCATGCAGTTTGGCCTACAGGCCCACAGCAATATGGTTGACTCCCAACTGACCTCTGAAATGGCACAGGAAGCCATTCAGTTGTATCTATCACTACAAAGTCACAACAAAGAAATAAAACCAGGTGGACCACCTGGCATCAACTTAGGCACTGAAGAAGACAACAGCAAAAACCATCCTGTTGACCCTGCAAAGTCCTCCTGACTAGCATCTGGGGGCTAATGCCAAAATTAAGACAGTAGTCTCACAATTTAGTCAAGTAGCAGCCTGACATAGTCATACTCATATATATCATAACTCACAGACAATAGTCCAGACACCACCATCACCAACCCTGGATATGTCCCATCCCACCATCAGGCCAGATGGGAGTTCCTGTGAGAGTCCTCAGTATTGACTCTGGTCCCTGTGAAGTTTCATGGCTTCAGATTAAGCCTCCTGCCGATTAGCATGTACCATCCTTTCTCAGCTGATGAATCAGGATATCTCCATATTGAACAACACTGGGAGGAAGCACTCAGCATGGCAAGGGCACAAATTTATTCTGGGTGGGGAATTTCATGTCTACCCACCATCAGTGGCTCAGAAGTGGCACCCCTGATTGAGCTGTTCAGGTTTTAAAGGACATCACTGCTGGACTGGGTTTATGGCAAGTAGTGAGGGAACCATCAAGAGGGAAAAATATATTCAGCCTCATCTTTACCAATCTGCCAGCTACAGATGCATCTGTCTATGATAGCATCAGTAAGAGTGACCACCACACAGTCCATGTGGTGATGAAGTCTTGCCTTCACATCAAGAGTACTCCCCCATCATGGTCTGTGGCAGTATCATCATGCCAAATGGGACAGACTTTGACCAATCTAGCCACTCAAGACTGGACATTTCGGCCTCCTTCAGCAGTCCACAGCATTACAAATACTAGTCTTCAGCTAATTAGATTTACCCCATGCCATGGGCCCAGCAATACTATTGAAGATTTGTGTTCCAGATGTTCCACTCCCCTAGCCAAGCTTTTCCAGTTAAGAACAATATTTGCATCTACCTGAAAGTTGTCCAGTTATGTCCTGTGCAAGAAAAGCAGCAGAAATCCAACTTGGTTAATTACCGCCCATGATAGAAGGCGCCAACAGTACTATCAACAGCACTTGCTCAGTACTAACCTGCTCAGTGATCCCTAGTTTGGGTTCCGCCAGGGCCACTCAATTCCTGATATCATTGCGGCCTTGGTTCAATCATGGAAATATTTGTCAATGAGAAACCAGGAGCTGCAGGTTTATCTTCAAGACAACAGAAGTTGGGAAAATTCCCTGCTTCATCCACTGTCTTCAGGAAAATGGAGCTCTGGAGACACAATTTCCAATTCTGGAGTTAGGCCTACTGACCCTTGTAATGTGTTCAGATGTAGTCATGGGGGCTGTTTCAAAGACATGCCTCAGTGATTTAAGCCATTGTCCCAGTCATAATTAAAATAGTAAAACCCTTCAGCTCTAAAACCTCACACACTGCACATCCTCTCCATTCTTCAACCATGCCACCCAATAGCCTCCAATCGCCCCAATTTTCCCTCATATATTCTATGGCAAGCAATGAAATTTACATAGCCTTCAAACCCTAAACACTGTTAGAAATCAATTAACCCTAAAGTAACAACTGGATTTATTTTTAATTCATTCACAGGATGTGGGCTGCACTGCCTGGGCCAGCATTTATTGCCCATCCCTAGTTGCTTCTGAGAACGTGATGGTGTACCATCTTCTTGAATCAATGCAGTCCATTTGGTGTAAGTACACCCACAATGATATCAGGGAGGGAGTTCCATGGTTTTAACTGAGCAACAATGAATATACGATATCTGACCAAGTCAGGATGGTGAGTAGTTTAGATGAGAACTTGACAGTGATGGCATTCTCACGTATCAGTTACCCACATTGTTTGAGACCGTAGCAGTCATGGGTTTGGAAAGCACAGTCTAAGGTACCTGAATGAGTTGTTAGATGGTACCTTTCAGATGGTGCACACCACTACTACTGTTTATCAACAATGGAGGGGTTGAATGTTTATGGATGTGGTGCCAATCATGCAAGTTGCTTTATCCGAGATGCTGTCAAGCCTCTTGAATGTTGCACTCATGTGCAATTGGGAATTATTCCATCACACTACTGACATGTGCCTTGAAGGTGGTGGACAGGCTTTGTGGAGGCAGGTGCCAAGTACACATTGCACAAATCCTAGCCTCTGATCTGCTCTTGTAGCCACAGTCTTTATGCAGGTGCACTATATCAATTTCTGGTCAATGGTAAACCCCAGAATGTTAACAGTGCAGGATTCATTGATCATAATGTCACTAAACATCAAAGCGTGATAAATAATTAATTTTGTTACAGATGGTCATTGCTTGGCACTTGTGGCTTGAATTAATTTTAGCCTCTAGTCAGAATAATTTTGGATGCTGTCCAACACTGCTGCAACTGGACATGGACCCCTTCAGTATCTGCATCATCAGCTGGCTCTGAACATTGGGCAATCACTACTGAACATCCAACTTTTGACCTGATGATAGAAGGAAAATCATTTATGGACAATACCGTGAAGAACTCCTGCAGAGATGCCCTGGAGTTGAGATGACTGACCTCCAACAAGTACAATTACCTGCCTGGGTGAATTAGAATTAGAATCCCTACAGTGTGGAAATAGGTCCCTCGGCCCAATAAGTCCACAGCGAACCTCCGAAGAGTAACCCAGCCAAATCAATTCCCCTACCCTATATATACACCTCTGCCTAATACATCTAGCCGACACATCCCTGAAAACTATGGGCAATTTAGCATGGCCAATTCATCTAACCTGCACATCTTTGGATTGTGGGAGAAAACCGGGGCATCTGGAGGAAACCCATGTAGACATGGGGAGAATGTGCAAACACCACACAGACAGTCTCCGGAGGCTAGAATCGAACCTAGGTCCCTGGCACTTTGAGACATCAGTACTAACCACTGAGCCACCATGTCACCCACATATATACCTGTATGCCTAGCCTTGAGTTGCAGCAGAAATATCACCAAATTCCAAACATTTCTTGTTTTGTTGGGCCACCTCGATGCTACATTAGCTTAAATGCAGTATGTTGCTAAAGGAAGTCACTCTCACCTGACCTCTGAAATGTACCTTTATCTTTATGTTTCAACCACAGTTGTAATGAAATAAGGAGTGGAGTGGCCCTGGCAGAACTCAAGCTGAGTTTCAATGAGCAGTTTATTACATAGCAAGTGCTGCTTGATAACTTGTTAATGATCCTTTCCATTGCATTACAATTAAGAGTAGACTAATGGGGTGGTAATTGATGGCTTGGATTCATCCTGCTTTTTGTGCATAGCATATACCTGGTCAATTTTCTATACTGTTAACAGATACTAATGTTATAGCTGCAGTAGAACAGCTAGGTTGTTTATCCCTATTCATGACTAGATCTGGAAGCACTGCAGAGCTCAGATTGGATTTGGAATCACTTATGTCTTCCATCACTTACTGCTTATTCTGTTTGACATGCAAGTAGTCCTGTTTTGTGGCTCAGCAGTTAAAACTTAGTTTTTAGGGATATCTACTGCTATTCCTGGCATGCCCTCCTGTACTGTTCATTGAATCAGAGTACAGCACTTGGCTTGATGGCGATGGGAGAGGGGAGAATATGTCAGGCCAAGTTGGAGTATGATTTTGCTGCTGCTAATGGCCCAAAATACCCCCAAGGATGCCTCGCCTTGTGTTGCTAGATCTGTTTGAAGAGCAAGCAATTTTGTGGTGATAGTGCCACATAACATGATGTAAGGTATTCTTAATGTGAAGACAGGATTTTGTCTCCAAAAAAACTGAGCAATAGTCACTCTTACCAATACTGTCATAGATACATGCATCAGGCCGACAGGTGATGAAGTCAAGTATGTTTTTCCCTCTTGCCATTTCACTCACCAGCTGCTGCAGTCCCAGACTAGCAGCACTGTCTTTTAAAACTTTGCCATCTCGATTAGTAGCAATGCCACTGAATCATTCTTGTTGGTAGACAATGTAGCTCCAACCCCAGAGTATATTTTGCATTCTTGCTACCTTCTGTGCTTCCTCCAATGTGGAGGGATGTAGGTTCATCAACCAAGGGCTGGGTGGTACTTAGTAATCAGCAGGTGTTTAGCTTGTCAGTGTCTGCTTTGATGCTATGAAACTTTGTAGGGTCCAGAAACAATGTTGTGGGCTTCCAAAGCAACTCTATCCAGTTTCTTGCTACTTTGTGACTTTGTGGAGATGTTATACAATTGCTACGCTAAATTACAAAGTAGTTAAGAGTCAGCCACTTTGCTGTGGATCAGGTAAGGATGGCAGATTCCCTTCCCTAAACAACTTTTGTGAACCAAATGAGTTTTTATGACAACTGACAATGGTTTAATGTAGTCAAGAGTGTAGTGCGAAAAAGCATAGCAAGTCAGGCAACATCTATAAGAGCAGGAGAATCGATGTTTCGGGCAAAAGCCCTTCATCAGCCCTTCCTGATGTCATTGTGCCACTACCTCCACTGAGCCAGTCCTGCTGGTGGGATAGAACATACAAAGGGATGACGATGGTGGTGTCTGGGACATTGTCTGTAAGGTACAATTCCATAAGTATGACTGTGTCAGACTGTTCCTTGACTGTCTTTGAGACAGCTCTCCCAATATTGGCACTGGACCTTAGATGTTAATATAGAGGACTTGGCAGTGTTGACAGGGCTGTGTTTGCCAATGTTGTTTCAGGTGCCTAGTTTGATGACAGATGGTCAATCCAGTTTCTTCCCACCTTTGTGACTTTGTCGAGATTTGATACAATTACAAGGCCATTTTCGAAGGCAGTTAAAAGTCAGTCACTTTGCTGTGGCTTTCACATGGATGCGAGATCAGGTTTTCTTCCCTGAATGATTTTTGTTAACCAAATGGGTTTATAACATCTAACAAGAGTTTAATTGTTACCATCTACTTTAATTTCCAGTTTAAAAAAAAAAGAGATTCAATCCTGGTTCCCCAGATTTCTCATGCTAGTCATCCAGAAACTCATCCAACTACAATAGCACAACACTGCTGCCACCTCCCCTCATCTCCCTATTCTCTCCTTGGTGTGTGTTACAAATGCTTTTAAAGGAAGTAATTCCTCAATAAGAACTGCTTTCACTGCAGCACAATTTAGTATCAATCATATTGTATCAAAGCATGATCTGGAAACACTTGACATTTTTTTTGTACAAATAAACATATAAGCAAGGGAATCCAAGATGGCGGCCACCTGAGAAGATCGCACTGCAGAGCTCCTCATCGCAGCACAAGCGGAACAAACTTTTAACACGCCCAACCCAGACCATTGCGATATCTTGGGACTCTGAAAAGATCATGGAGTCCCAAGAAACTTCTAAAAATTAACCTGTGTTTCCAGCCATCCAGAGATGCCAAAAAAGGGAGGAGGAGCATCCAAGGCCGGATCTGTAGTTCAGCCTGCAGGATCCTCTGAGTCGATTACTTTCCAGACCCTGGTGAACAATCTCTCGGATTCTCGTGAGATGCTGGGGAAACAGATTGAAGAGAAGCTGGCTCCAATCTCTCTCAAGCTGCAGATGCATGAGCAGCAGCTGAGGGACCTGGAGAGAAGGACGGATGTGGTAGAGCACAAGTCACGTGGTGGAAGCTGATGCCAGTTCATCCAAGGATAAGATCCAAGCCCTGGAGATGCAGATCCGTAGTTTGCATGACCAAGTGGATAATCTTGAGAACAGGGGCAGGAGAAAAAAACATTTGGATCACGGGTTTGGCTGCTGAGATTCCTTGACTTGGAGGCCGGCATGAGAGGATTGAAGATAGAGAGGGCTCACTGGGTCGCAGCACAGAGGTCGGGTCTGGGTCAATGCTCTCGTCCTCTGCTGGTGCAGTTCCATCATTACTGAGATAAGGAAAGAGTCATAGAGGCTTCCAAAGTCCACGGGAGGGATGTGCAGGCTCTAATTTACAAGAGCTCTAAGATCATGTTCTTTCAGGACTTCTCAGTGGCGGTGATCCACAAACGAAAATCTTATGACGGTGTCAAGAGAAGATTGAGGGCACTTAGGATTCAGTACTCCCTGAAGCATCCGGCAATGCTTCGTTTCACCTTAGATGGATTCATCCACCTCAATGACACATTGGAGAAGGCAAGAGACTTTGTGGCCAAACTAACCTAATTTGAATAATTTTAGTATGTATAAATAGTGTTGTTTGGGTATGTATTTATCATTCTGTAAAAGAAACGGAGGAAGTCCGGTTGGATCTTTATCTTTTTTTTCCTCTATTAACAATAATTTGGTTTAAACTATGTTTGGCGGCAGTTGAGGTGTACATTTTCAATTTCTAAGTTAGGATATACCAAAGGATGGTGGGGTATTTATTCCCCCTATTTGTTTTGAAAAAGTGCTTTTCATTCATATTGGTATTCTATGGGATGTTTATTCTTTTCTGCTTGTGTTTGCGGTTCGGCTCTAGCTGGGAGAAGTGAAGGTGGTTAGGATGGTTAGATGCCTACTTACAGGTAGGTGTCCCCTCTGGGCAGGGTGTGAGTTCCCATACTCAGCGCTGTTGGCACTTTATATGTTGATTTGTTTTTTGGTTTTTGTTGTTTTTAATTCTCAATAGTTTTGTAGGTTTGTTAAATGTAGTGGTTTTAGTTTATGTAGTTCTTATATTTGGCGGATCATGTGACACCAAGGCTCAGCAGTTTGTGGTTTGGGTTTCTCCTCTCTGGAATTTAAATGTTATTGCAGAAGATTATGGCTCATGATTTGATTAAATGGTGTACCTGGAATATCAAGGGAAGTCACTCACCAATTAAGAGGAAGAAGGTACACTTGAGTCTTGGAAAGGAGACATAGCTGGATGACAAGGAGCATCTGAAATTACAGCAGAATGGCCTTGGCCGAGTTTATTTTTCATCATTTAATATAAGTAAGGGAGTGGCTATATTGGTTAAGAAGAATCTCCCATTTAAGTTGTTGGGATGTGTTAAAGACACACAAGAGAGGTTTGTAATTCTTAAAGCTTTGATAAATGGGGAAGAATATTCTGTTTTAAATGTTTATTGCCCTCCAGCTCATCCCCTTAAACTTTTGGTAGATACTGTTTCTAAATTGATGAGTTTCAAGTCCCAGCACATCATTATAGGGGGAGACTTTAACTCTCTCATGAATCCCACAGTAGACAGGTTGCCCAAAGGTCGCTCGATACCCTCTGTACAAACTACAGTTAGTGGGTCTGTGTGGGGAATTAGGGTTGGTGGATATCTGGACTACAGGTAGGGATTTCACGTTTTTCTCTAATCCGCGCAGATATCACACCAGGATTGATTTTTTCTGACCCCTGCGGTAACCCTGGATTTGGTGGCATCTTGTACAATTGGTAACATTACCATCTCTGATCATGCTCCAGTGTACCTTATGGTTAAGATTAAAGATGTTACAGTGGGGTCGAGATACTGGTGAATGGATCCCTTTATCCTCAAGGATAATAGGTTTGTGAAGTATTTCTCTAGGGAATTTCAGGATTTCCTAGACATCAACATAGGCACGGTTGATAGCTCATCCGTTCTCTGGGAAACTGCCAAAGCCTATGCCGGGGGTTAGTTATTTCCTATTCTGCCAGTAGGAAGCAGCAGAAGGGTGAGCAGCAATGTGGGCACAGTGGTTAGCACTGCTGCCTCACAGCGCCAGAGACCCGGGTTCAATCTTGTTGGGCCGAAGGGCCTGTTTCCACACTGTAAGTAATCTAATCTAATCTAAAAAAAAAGTCTCCTTGAAGCACGGTTGAAGGCAGCTGAGAAGGCCTACTTTGATAGACCCTCGTTGGTCAAACTACAGAGGATTAAGGCAATTCGGTCTGCATTAAATTCCATGCATTAAATGCACGCAGATGGCAAAGAAGGAGCTGGCTTTTGTAAAGCAAAGGGTTATACGAGCATGGTGACAAGCCAGGCAAATACTTAGCATACCTTGCCAGAAAGAGGAGTGCCCCACAAGCCATTACGGTGATTAGGGAGGCGTCTGGGAACCAAACAAGTGATTCTAAAAAGATTAATGTGTGTTTCAGAGATTTTACTCTAAGTTATACCAATCCGAGGATTGTGAGGAGGGGCAGGCCAAAATGGAATCCTATTTTATGATCTGAAGCTCCCAGGTGTGACTCCCAAACAAGAGTCCTTTCTCAATGCCCCATTATCAGAAGAAGTAGTGCAGGAATCTGTGAAGCAGCTTCAGAGTGGAAAGGCGTCCAATCCTGACGGACTTCCCAGTGAATTCTATAAGGAATTTATAAGTATACTGTCAGGCCCGATGATGAATATGTTTAATGATTTATACATTCATGATTGTCTCCCACCATCTCTGAGAGAGACCAATATTTCACTTATCCTTAAAAAAGGAAGGACCTGGAAGACTGTGCTTCGTACAGGCCCATCTCGCTCTTAAATGTCGACTTTAACATCCTCTCTAAAACTCTCATGCTAAGGCTAGCAATTGTGTTACCTTCTATTATTAAAGAGGATCAGACTGGCTTTATAGGGGGGGGGGCTCAGATCCTCCAATAATGATAGGAGGCTTCTTAATGTAATTCAAACATGTCAACAGCAATCAATACAGGGATTGGTGATTTCTGTAGATGCAGAGAAGGCATTTGACAGAGTTGAGTGGCCGTATCTTTTCTATACTCTGGAGTGGTTTGGTTTGGGCAAAGTCTTTATAAGGTGAGTAAAGGTTCTTTATGGTGGCCCTCTCACGGCGGTCATCACCAATGGGGTACGATCAAGCAATTTTAATATTTTTAGGGGCTTTGTTGGTGGAGGCCATTCGTGGGGATCCTAATATCTCAGCTCCAGAAGTGGGGTCAAAATTACATAAGGTTTTGTTGTATGCAGATGATGTCCTAATTTTTTGACAAATCCAGCAGTTTCAGTACCTCACCTGATACAATGCATTCACGCGTTTGGCTCTTTTTCGAGGTACAAGATTACCTTTGCGAAATCAGAGGCTATGCCTATGGGGGAGTCTTACAAAGGAGCTAGCTCTTGAGGGTGACAATAGATTTCCATTTAGGTAGTCACAGGGGGGTTTCGTATTTGGCCATATTCATTGCTCCAGTTCTGGGTCGGCTGTTCAAAGCCAATTTTATCCAATTATTTGGAAAAACTAAACAAGATCTTCAAAGATGGGAGGCACTTCCAGTCTTGTGGTTTGGTCAGATAGCGCTTATTAGAATGAATATTCTCCCTCATTTGTTATACCCTATACAGATGCTCCCCCTGATTTTCAATAAGCAAATACTCAGGAGGCTGAATGGCTGGTTCAGCTGCTTTATTTGGCATCGTAAGAGGCCCCTCATTAAATTAGCCAAACTGTAACTGCCTCACAGATTAGGGGGGGGGGGGGGAGTGGACTTTCCAGACATTAAAAATTAACAATTAAGCTCGATTTTGTCTTATGTGAGTGATTGGATTTGTGGAGATCCAGTTTCAATATGGCTTGATATCAAAGCCTCCCAGGCAAGGTGCCCCCTTATTAATTTGTTGTTTTTGAACAAAATGAGGACAGCTAGTGAATATTGCCATAACCCAATAATTATCAATACTGTTAAAACATGGAGGGCAATTCAGCAGAGGGAAGGCAATATTGGCCAAACATCTTTGTTTACACCTTTAGTGGGTATGCCGGGTTTTCAGTCGGGGATGATAGATTCAGGGTTTAAACATTGGGCAGCTAGGAGTGGGTCTTGCATGGGCGATTTATTTGAGGGAGATGTAATGATGTCCTTCAATCAGTTATTACGGAAGTACGAGTTATCTAGTAGAGATCTCTTTCAGTTTTTTTCAATCTCAGGATTTTATTCCAAAAAGACCACAATTTTGACTGATCCCTGCAAATCCGACATAGAGAGGGGGGTGCTAAGTGCTAAGAGGACATTTTTTGTCAGTACTTTATATGATCAATTGGGGGTGCCCTCTCAGATGAGTTTGATCAACTCTGTAGGATGTGGGAAAGAGAGTGTTGAAGTCTCCTATTAGGCATGGGAGATATTTGGGAGAATGCAAGGAAGATATTAATTGGCAATAGGACCTGTGCTTTACAGTTCAAGATTCTCCACAGGGTCCACTTGGCTCCAGTTAAAGCCAGCATGTCCCAAGCATGTCTGTAAGGGCACTCTTACCCATTGTCTTTGGTCATCCGATAGGCTTCAAATATATTGGAGCGCTGTGGCGGGCACAATGGAGAGGATTTTGGGTGTAAGGGTGGAGAAGGACCCTATCTTTCTCCTTCCTTTCTGCCCACTGTATTTCCTGCAGACGCGCATAGAAAAAAGCTTTTTAATATTCTCATGTTCTGTGCAAGAAAGAATATCTTGCTAGGTTGGTTATCTGAAAATCCTCCGGGCCTGTCGGGTTGGCGGAAAAAAACTGAAAATTTTTACAAGACATAGCAGCCCTTTTTGAAATACCTGGACACAAATTTATCTGCCACACTAACAAGGGCTGTACAGGGCCCTGGTGAGACCACACCTGGAGTACTGTGTGCAGTTCTGGTCTCCAAATTTGAGGAAAGACATTCTGGCTATTGAGGGAGTGCAGTGTAGGTTCACGAGGTCAATTCCTGGAATGGCAGGATTACCTTACACTGAAAGACTGGAGTGACTGGGCTTGTATACCCTTGAGTTTAGAAGACTGAGAGGGGATATGATTGAGACAGATAAGATTATTAATGATTTGAAGGTGCCGGTGTTGGACTGGGGTGTACAAAGTTAAAAATCACACAACACCAGGTTATAGTCCAACAGGTTTAATTGCTTCCAATTAAACCTGTTGGACTATAACCTGGTGTTGTGTGATTTTAAAGATTATTAAAGGATTGGACACTCTGGAGGCAGGAAACATGTTTCCGCTGATGGGTGAGTGCCGAACCAGAGGACACAGCTTAAAAATACGGGGTAGACCATTTAGGACAGAGATGAGGAGAAACTTCTTCACCCAGAGAGTGGTGGCTGTGTGGAATGCTCTGCCCCAGAGGGCAGTGGAGGCCCAGTCTCTGGATTCATTTAAGAAAGAGTTGGATAGAGCTCCCAAGGATTGTGGAATCAAGGGTTATGGAGATAAGGCAGGAACAGGATACTGATTAAGGATGATTAGCCATGATCATATTGAATGGTAGTGCAGGCTCAAAGGACAGAATGGCCTACTCCTGCACCTATTGTCTATTTTGTATCACTGTAATGATTGTGCTTTACGAGTTCAATATCCAAGGAGGAGGAACTGTGAACGCATGAGTGTTTTGTTTGGCTGGGCTGAGTTAATACTATTTATTAGTTTGTTGCTGGTTATTCATTTAGTTAGTTAAATAGCCAGTTTTTTTTTATTCTATAGTTCTCTATACATGTTTATACATTTGTAAATGAGGGTGGGTTGGGGATTTTTTATTTGGGTTGTTTTGAATTGTATTGTTTTGTACTTGTTATAATATTTAAAAATCTATTTTTTCAATAAAAATATGCTTTTTAAAAAAACATTTAAACAAACATACAAACATTTGAACACACCAATAAGATCTTATTTGGCCACTTGGATCTGCTCTGACATTTAACAATCTCATGGTTGATCTGATTGTCACTTCAAAACCACTTTGCAGCTTAACCATGATAACCTCTTGTCAATAAAAACAGAAATTGCTGGAGAAACTCAGCTAGAAACAAAATTCATATCTTGAATCTAATTTTACTGTTTTTCAGAATCCCTTCTTTGGTTTCTCTCTCCAGAAGATCTGTTGAGTTGCTCCAATACTTCCTGTTTTTCTCTTAGATTTCCAGCATCTGTGGTATTTGCCATTTATTATACCTATTTTCACTCTCTTGCCTAACAAGAATGTAACCACATCAACCTTAAAAATATTCAAATTCTCTTCCTCCACCGCCTTGCCAAATGCTCAGAGGGTAAAGAAACTGCCTCATCTGTTTTAAAATCAAGACACCATCCATTTCAATAGTGAACCCGGCCAATCTTTGTGTCATCAGCAAATTTGGTTAGTGTCCTTTCCATCCCTTCATTCAAGTCATTTATATAAATAGTAAACAGTTGAGGTCTCAGCACCAATTCATAAGGCCCACCAGTTGTTACATTCAGCCAACCGGAGAAAAGACTCATTTGTGCCTAGTGTTTCTCATCTGCAAGCCGATTTTCTATCCATGTCAACATACTAGCACCAACAGCATAAGTTTTCATTTTCTGCTGTAGCCAATGATGTGACACTTTATCAATTGGGTCCAATCGCTAAAAGGATGCAGAAGCAGCAGGTAAATGGTGTGCTAGCTTTCACAGCCAGAGGATTCAAGTACAGAAGCTGATTATACAGGGCCTTGGTAAGACCACACCTATAGTATTGTGTGCAATTTTAGTCCCTTTATAAGGGGAAAGATCCTGGCTATGAAGGGAGTCAACAAAAATTTACCAGACCGATTCCTGAAATGGCAGGACTGACATAAGAAGAAAGATTGGATTGGTTAAGAGTATATTCACTTGAGTTTAGAAGAATGGGGGGGGGGGGAATCTCATAGAAACCTATAAAATTCAAACTGGATGAGTCAGGGTAAACACAAAAAAGGGTGTTTCCAATGGCCAAGGAGTCTAGAATCAGGGGTGACTGTTTATGGATATGAGAGAAATAATTCTGGACTCAGATGAGGAGAAATTCCTTCCTAGAAATTGATTCGTCTGATTGTCCCAGTTCTCTGATGACTAAAACTGTTGCCAGGTTAATTCAATTAATTTTCCAAATATCTACCACTAAGATCTTGGAGCTATTTTTACAGAAGGCCACCATTGCTAATCATAATGTGATTTGATTGTATATTTACCTGATGAAGGGTATCTTTGTTATCCCTCATATCATAACATGGGTGCAGAGAGTGTGGTATTGAAGAATCTAACAAGTGTTCATTACAGAGAACAACATACAATTAAGCAGCATAATTCAAATTATTCCAGGGTAAAATAGCATGGGACCTTCATACTATAGCTTGCATACTATCTCACAGTGATGATATAATCAGCATGTCTCTAAAAGGTGTAAAGACACACTGACCATGACACACAATACAAAATAAGCACTTTCGCCATGATGGAGCAATTAAAGAACAGGAATGTGCAAGAGGCCAAAATGTAATATAAATGGTATGATTATGCAATACACATTAGTATAATTCTGATTTTATACCAAAGCATTTACTCCACTATTAAAAGCAGGTGTAAACCCTGATTCATTTCATGTGTATAAACAGTATATACATAGATGGAATATTTTACTTCATTATTAGGCATGATATCTAAAAAAAACTTAAAGCAAACTAATGGATTCCAGGACTGTATTTTTCCAAAGTTGCCTTGAAAGTTAAGATAATTTATAAATAATAGGTGGTTGTATACAAATATAATTAATTGTAATTGATCACAGACAGCATAATGGAAGGATAAGAACATTGGTTGTCTGATAATCAAAATATCTGTCTTCAACACAAATCAGTTGCTGATTCAAACACTGTTCTCAAAACAACTAGTCATATGGATGTGTTTAAATTTGCACCAAGCAAATTGCATTAAGAAAATTTGGCTTTAAAATTCAGAAAGGATACAGGCATCTCAAGAGAATTACTAATGTCATTACATGTATCTAGAGACATTTTGATACTCTGGTGATTTTATTTGATCAATTCTGAAAGAACAAATATCAGTTTTTCTTTTGTTTGGAGGTGTTCAAATTATCATTTACTGTCTGAGGAAATCAAATATTTGGAAGAATTCATAATTGTACATGCATATAATTCAATTGCAGGACCAAATTCAATGATCTAAGTTACAATTTTTTTAAAATGCTATCTATTCTGAATTATATTTTTAGGCATTGTTTTACTTCAGTTCAAAGAAATACAACTGCTTGAGAATCTGGCTGGAAATCATAAATACAGAATTATTTTGTCATGCAACAAACCCAATGGGGATGTCAAAAATGTCCCCTAGTCTTAGTAATTGTTGAAATCATCACAATGCTAATAATTTTAGAAGCACTTCCAGCATCAAGTCCAAATATTATTGTGTATAAATGGTGACATGTTTATGCCTAATATTTAAAATATATTTTACTGTGTAGTTGCTATATAAATTTTAATGTTGGTTAATGGACCCTGATCTATTTACTTTAGAGGAGCATTGACTCAGATAAAACCTGATCGAGATTTGTGAAACAGTTCAGAAGCTGGGTAGCGTGGCATTGTGTGATTATTAGTTCAACAGATTGATGAGAATTAAGGGATGAGTTTTATGAATAAACTGAATGTTACTTGAGCCCTCTTATCCCAAAGATTAGTGAACCTCTGGAATCCATTTTCAGCTGGTGTGGTGTCTATTAATTTTTAGCAATCCTTTAAGAGAAAACTGAAACCAGTTCTTTGCTGGTCAAAGACTGTATCATAGAAAGTGAGTGTCTTTATCAGTAAAACTTAGACAATGTTGAACTCTTGTGCTTTTATTGTGGACTGTGAGGAATTTTGCCTAGTACTAATTCCCTAATGATCCCTAGGATTTTCTGTTATTTTATCTCTATGAAGACATTACATAATGTCATTTGCCAGCAAGAGTGGGGGAAGAATAGAAGTGTGTAAATGAGTATTGAGTCAGGATTGTCCAGCCATGATGAGGTGTGCTGAAGCCTCAAAGGACCAGCTGTTTTTTTACCTTTGTCCTTCATTTGTATATGTTTATATATGATCAAATCCTTGGTTATTCAAACTAAACAAATTCATATGCAAGAAGAAATGCTTTACAGATAAAGGCGACTAATCTAAAGCCTACTGGATAATTATTTAATTATAAAAATACTAAAATGAAAAATTACTTTAAAGAGCAGAATTGATAAATGATTCTTTACATAGATTAATCTAGATATGACCAGAACATTGCACGTGATTTGTGCCTCCCAGAGCTCAAACTGTGTGATAACTAACCTAAATTGGCTAAATATTAAGACAAAACTTATTGAAACTGAAAACATAAAACAAAGTTTCAACTTAGATTATCACAGCTTTTTGAATGTATCATTCTAATGTAACCATAAGAGTCTGTGCTGGGAAATAGGAATACAAGTGTAAACAAAAAAAAATGCTGCTCTATTTCTGAGTTTTAGAAAAGTAGCGCATGAACAATGGCAATTTATTATTTCCTCATCTAATAGGTTATTCATTATGTGTTAGCTGAGATGGCAAGCATGGCTTAAGGTCATCATCACAGTTAAACCAATCCTACCCTAACCTAAAGTCAATACTTGTAATTTATTTTCAACCAGAAATCTGATACTAATCAGAAAAAAATAATTCTAGCTATTTTTCACCAGTTAAAAAACATGTTTCCTTTAACTAATTACCTGACTCAGTGCATACCAAAGGTCAAAGTTTGGCCCTTCTAATTTGTAACATGTGCAGTAACCAAATGATGCAATAAATCAATAAGCCAATAAACATTGAGAACATTGAACTCTCCTTATAGGATCAGATTTGCAACCCATCTTGCAGTAATTATAAACATAACCCAGTTCATTTCAAATAATATTCGAATGAATCCTCCTGTAGAAATGTATTTTTGCCAATTTGAATGGCCATGTAATTGAAATAAGCCCTGAAGAAGGGCTTATGCCCGAAACGTCGATTCTCCTGTTCCCTGGATGCTGCCTGACCTGCTGCGCTTTTCCAGCAACACATTTTCAGCATGTAATTGAAATATCCTACTATAGTAAACATATCTATGAGCAGTCCAGTAACCCTATTATCTGTAATAAATGTAGCTGCAACTATTTCAATCGACTCAGTCCCATTAAATTCTTCTCATTTGAAGGAAGTTGCAGTCTGCCTCCCTGCAGTAAACAGATTTTGTGTCATCCCACCTATCTCACGTTATTTTCATTATCTTGAAAATCATTGATAATATCTTGACAATGGCAACATCTTGAAATTCCTTCTTCCCCTACAAAATGCATTTCAATACACTTCATCTATTCTTAAAAAAAAACATGTGTATCAGTAAGAACAAGCTACTTTGTTTTAACAAGGAACTTAGATTTCATGTGTGTAAAAAAATCACATATATTCTGTTTACAGAAAGATGTGACCCACTTGACTTTGAGCTGTCACTTAGTTTTGAAATCCTGGCAATGGATCTATTGCATTCAGTCTTAATGTTATACATCGATTCATTGAACAAGTACTTTGCTTCATCAATTCATAATAGGAATAAACAACTGTGATATTAAGTTAAGTCAGGACTGATGTGATAAGAAACTGTGCTTGAGACCCCAACTTGAACATAAGATGAATTCTTATTTGAGTAATTTCTTTTCATCCTTATTGTACCTCAAAATGGTGCCAGATTGTGGTGACAAAACACTTTTCACTGCATCTTCAAGAGATATGTGACAATAAATAAATCATTCAAATCATTGACTGTTGAGCCTTGTGCACACATCTTCCAACTAAATAGATTTAAATAAATGATAATAACATAGCTATCTGGGAAATTATGTTGCTTGAACAGAAAACTACATGCTGAAAAAAAACCTTAATTGTTCAGATTTTGTTTGGAAGAGTTATATGTCCAATTCCTAAAGAAATTCCAAGGGGAAAATTTGCTGGCATGGTGCTGCTTCTAACGGAGCCATGAAGGTTGACATCAATTCCACAGGACCAGGTAGCGCCTTGAGCTAGGAACACCAGCAGTCATGGCACTGTCTGCTCAGGGGAATCAATACTATGCAATAAAGCAGAGCAATAAAAACAATTTTCTTGTGTATTTCATAAGTGGAACTTAGTTTCATCTTTCAAGAGATTAGAGAAAGAAGCAGAAACAATGTCAATAATGTGTCAAGTTAATGATAAACAACATAACCTACCAATTATATCAGCATGGTTTATGATTATTTGAATGGCATATATTCCCATAACTCCACTCTGAAACAAGTTGCACTTAATTAAAAGATGTAATAAATTTGCATTTATCTCACACTTTATCATATTCTTGTAACATCCCAAAATACTGCACACCCAACGCTTACTTCTGAAGTGCAGTTATTGTTTCATGGGTGGGTTAACACCCATCATGCCAATTCCCGTTTTTCTTATAACAATAGCAACTGTGTTTCAAAATAACTCATTACATGAGAAGTAGTTTGCAGATTTCTGAAACACAGAATTAATGGTTGCATAGGTAACCTTTCTCCTACAGATATAGCTAGATTTGAATGGTGCTAACACATTGGTTAACCGAGTGAATTTAATTATTTATCACTGTAATACGACAAATAAATCAGTTACAATGAATTCTTGAAACATTGATTATGTACTAGATTGATGTATGCATACATTGATTAGATTCTAGTATTGTTTAATTAGTTTTAAAAATGGACAAGTTTAAATACTTGGTGATTGCAATTTACTCTAATGCAAGCACATGGCTATCTATGTGAGACAAAAGCACACGCCAGTCACCCCTGTCAGCATAAAGATACAGATCTTGTTGCCAACAACAGGTCATTTCAATGGAGATTAATACAGTTAAGTGAAAAAAAAATGAATATTAGTTAAGTAGAAATTAATTGTGTCTTGTACAATATCATTACGGCAGTTTACAAGTCTTAGCAACATAAGGGTGTAATTAAAAACCAATCAAATTAGACTACAGTCATAGAATTATATAATCTCTACAGGGTGGAAGCAGACCATTCAGCCTATCGGATCCACACTGACCCTCCAAAAAGCATCCCAACCCAGATCCACCCTTGTAACCCTGCATTTCCCATAGATAATCCACCTAACCTGCACATCCCTAGACACTAAGGGCAATTCAGTATAATCAATCCACCTAACCTGCACATCTTTTGACTGTGGGAGAAAACTGCTCCTCTCGAGCATCCAGAGGAAACACAACCATATGCGGGAAGAATGTTTAAGCTCCATGCAGTCAAAAACCCAAGGCTGGATTCGAACCTGAGTCCCTGGTGCTATGAGGCAGCAATGTTAATCACTGAGCCACCATGCTGCAGCCCCATCCCCACTCCAACTCTCTGCACCCGAACCCTCAACTGCCACTCTCTCCCAGACTAGTCTGGCTCTGACTGTGAGTTGATGTGCTAGTCAGAAAGGAGTGAAAGTTCGAAGTTTCACAAAAACCCTAAGGACTTCCCCACATGCTCAGAAACACCAACACCACAGAGTAAGAAACAGAACTTATAGCCAAACAGAAGTTTGTTGAGTATAATTTTACTTTCTGATAAACCTTTTGGAATTGCTATTGAAGTATCCTGTTTACTTAATTAGATTTAATCTTTTTGAATGAATAATTAAGATAAATTTACCTTTAATGAATATTCTAAAGGATTATTAGATCATTACAGAATAGGGAACAATGGTTCCAGTAAAATAAGGGGGTACAAAGGCCAGATTATACTTCATTCTCTGTGACAATCTGCCACCATGCAAATAATGTTTATGATCATTAAGGGTAAGTTACTTAGACCATGATAAAACAGTTTAATTTCTCCACATGTATAATGATAATAAATACTCAGCACTTTGATTTAGAGCAGTAATTGGTAATTAGTAGTGATCATTGAAACAATGTCTTTTAACCTGGAGACAGGTCCCCTAGAGGATCCATGATCTGTGCAAAGGTCCACATTTTGACTTTCCAGGCCTTCTCCTACAAGAGTTGCTCAGACAAACACACTTTTCAGCTCTACTTGATCATTTCTCTGCAATCATCTCAAATTCCCTTGTAAACAGCCAACACTCATATTCAGAATATTTCCCTCCCTCTCACGCCTCTGTGCTCTCCCACAAACATTTTCCTTCCCTAGTCTGCACACAAACCATGCAGAACACCCTGTGTCCTTACAGGAAAAGAGAGCACAAAATTTGATGAAATAGAAAAACCGAGGGTGGTGGAATCAAAGGGAGCAACATCCAAGAACAGACAAATTTTCAAACATTGACAATACAAGGATCATGGCAGTAATCTGTCTTGGCGGTGTGAAACTACCAAAGAGCTGGTGTTCAAGCATTTGGAATGAGTAGACCCTCTGTCTGTTGAACCTGTGTTTGGAATCTTGCCTCCTTGCCGTTGAATCTCTAACAATCTCAACTGCCCTGTGGAAGTGCACAACAGATGTTACACACACTGGAAATCAAATACCACTTTTCCTGGGTCCTTAACGAAAGTTTAAGAATTTTTTGGAAAATATGCATAATTCCACAATTTACCTGTATTTTAGACAAGGTTGAGAGAAATCGCAAACCAGGTTTCTGTCCTTAACAAGAAATACTATTTATTACAAAAATGTAGACTCTGGTTACAAGCATACAATTATGAACTGTTGGCACTTAACTTGACGAGTTAAAATCTAGCCGGTCAGGCAGAATCCGAGGAGCAGAAGAATCGATATTTCAAGTATAACCTCTTCATCAGGAGCTCTTCTCCTGCTCCTTGGATGCTGCCTGACCTGCTGTGCTTTTCCAGCACCACACTCTCGACTCTGATCTCCAGTATCTGCAGTCCTCACTTTCTCCGAGTTAAAATCTAACCTCTTCATAAAGTCACTTTACACAAATATGCACATATACACACAGGACAAAAAGAAACATGGGTGTTACAGATAAACGGACATAAAACCAGAAAAGCATTTTAACCTAAACCAAGAGAACTGCAGATGCTGTAAATCAAAAACAAAAATAGAAATTGCTGGAAAAGCTCAGCAGGTTTGGCAGTATCTGTGGAGAGAAATCAGAGTTAATGTTTTGAGTCAAATTACTTGTTCTCTCGTCTGAGGAAGGGTCACTCAACCCGAAACGTTCACCTAACTTCTGTCCACAGATGCTGCCAGACCTGCTGAGTATTTACATCAATTTTTGCTTTTGAAGTAGTTCATTGGCCTTGCTGAGATGGTTCTGATGTTCATCAGATTATTATTTCAGGGTCTTCCTTCTCTGGTGCTTTCATTGGTTTAGCAGGAGACACAGGGTGGTTGATTCACACTTGTAAAAGGTCTCTTGACACATCAATTAAAAGTTTTTGGCATGAGCCCTTCATCAGAAATGGGGGAGGGATGAGCGATAAATAGGAGGGTGGGGGTGGGTGTGAGCGTGAGTTAGCTGGGAATGGATAGGCAAATGCAAGTGGGGGGTGATCATGATAGGCTGGAGGGGAGGGTGGAGCAGAAAGATGGGGAGGGAAATGGTCAGGTAGGACAGATCAAGAGGGCGGTGGGTTGGATCTAGGATAAGGTGGGAGGAGGGGAGATGAGAAAACTGGTGAAGTCAACATTGATGCCATGTGGTTGGAGGGTCCAAAAGCAGAAGATGAGGTGTTCTTCATCCAGGCGCCTGATGGCTTGGATTTATCGGTGGAGGAGACCCAGGACTTGCATGTCCTTGGCAGAGTGGGAGGGGGAGTTGAAGTGGTTGGCCACAGGGTGGTGGGGGTGTTTGGTGCGTATGTCCCAGAGATGTTCCCTGAAACATTTTGTGAGTTGGCGTCCTGTCTACCCACTGTGGAGGAGACCACATCGAGACCAATGGACACAGTTTTGATGTGCAGGAAAATCGCTGCCAGATGTGGAAGGATCTTTTGGGGCCTTGGAAGGAGGTGAGGGGCTAGGTGTGTGTGCAGGTTTTACATCCCTTGCCACAGCAAGGGCAAGGGAAGGTGCCAGCAGTGGAGGGTGGGTAGGTGGAGGGGGCGTGGACCTAACGAGGGAGTCACGGAGGGAATGGTTCCTGCAGAATGCTGATAGGGGTGGGGGTGTAACATAACTCTGGTGATGAGTTCCGATTGTAGATGGCAGAGATAATGGAGAATGATGCACTGTATTCAGAGATTAGTGGGGTAGAAAGTGAGGACCAGGGGAGTTCCATCCTTGTTGCGGTTGGAGGGATGGGGTTCAAAGTTGGAGGTGTGGGAAATAGAGGAGATGCGCAGGAGGGCATTGTTGAAGAGGGAAAATTGCGGTCCTTGAAATACGAGGCCATCTGGGATGTCCTGAAGTGGAATTGCTCTTCCTGGGACAGATACGGCAGAGACAGAGGAATTAGGAGTAAGGGATTGTATTTTTCCGGTGGGGGGGGGGAAGAGGGGGTGTGGTAGGAGGAGGTATAGTCCACGTAGCTGTGGGAGTCAGTGGGTTTGAAGTAGATGTCTGCGTTGAATTGGTCGCTGGAGATGGAGACTGAGAGGTCCAGGAAGGGGAGGGAGGTGTCCAAGATGGTCCAAGTGAAGTTGAGATCAGGGTGGAAGAAGTTCATGAAGTTGATGAACTGTTCAACCTCTTCATGGGAGCATGAAGTGGCGCCAATACAGTCATCAATATAACAGAGGAAAAGGTGAGGAATGGGGCCAGTGTAGCTGCAGAAGATGGGCTGTCTCATGTATCCTACGAAGAGGCAGGGATAGCTGGGGTCCATGTGGGTGCCCATGGCTACCCCTTTGGTCTGAAGGAAGTGGATGATTTGAAGGAGAATTTGTTGAGAGTGAGGACCAGTTCCACCACACTAATGAGATTGTCGGTGAAGGGTACTGGTTCGGTCAACGGGCAAGGAAGAAAGAGGGTTTGATGCCTTCGTCATGGAGGATGGACATATACAGGGATTGGATATCCATGGTGAAGTTGAGGCTTTGGGAGCTGGAAAAATGAAAGTAATGAAGAAGGTGGAGGGTATGGGTGCTGTCCCAAATGTATGTGGGGAGTTCCTGGACCAAGAGGACAGGACAGTGTCAAGGAATGAGGAGAGAAGTTCAGTGGGGAAGGAGCAGGCAGAGATGATGTGTGGATCAGGGTAGTCAGGTTTGTGAATTTTGAGTTAGAGGTAGAACAAGGCAGTGCAGGATTCCAGGACAGTGAGGTTGGAAGCTATGGATGGGAGATCCCCTGAGTTGATGAGGTTGTGGATGGTTTGGTGAGATCGTGATCAAGGGGTAGTAGGAGGAGGTGACCGTGAGTTGGCACCTGACTTCAGTGGTATAGAGGTCAGTGCATCAAACTACCACTGCGCACCACCCCACCCCACCACCCCCCCTCCCCTTGGCCACTGGTTTAACGTTTCTTCTGCTCCTCAGATACTGCCTGACTTGCTGTGCTTTTCCAAAGGAGACCTTTCAACTGTGATCTCCAACATCTGTAGTCCTCACTTCTCCACATCAATTAATAGTCAAAGCTTCTAACAACCGAAATAAAGATAACTTAGAGTCGCAGAGATGTACAGCACAGAAACAGACACTTCGGTCCAATTTGTGTGTGCTGACCAGATATCCAAAATTAATCTAGTCTCATTTACCAGTTCACCCATATCCCTCTAAACCCTTGCTATTCATATACTCATCCAGATGCCTTTTAAATGTGTAATTGTACCAGCCTCCATCACTTCCTCTGGCAGCTCATTCCATACACGCACTACCCTCTGTGGGAAAAAGTTGCCTCATAGGTGAAATTGATTTTCTTATCACTTCAATTGGCTTTTATAGCAGAGAAGAGTGAAAGGTCCTGAGCTAGTCAAGGTCTGACAGCTTCTCCCTGCCTTGTTCACTACCCCAAGACATTCAGCTACCTAAGAACCAACCACACAGCTATTGACATGCAGAAGGATTTTGTCATTGATCACTAGTCTACAGACTTTATAAAGGTTTACAAAATTATGAGGGGCATGGATAGGATAAATAAACAAAGTCTTTTCCCTGGGGTCAGGGAGTCCAGAACTAAGGGCATAGGTTTAGGGTGAGAGGGGAAAGATATAAAAGAGACCTAAGGGGCAAACCTTTTCACACAGAGGATGGTACGTATGTGGAATGAGCTGCCAGAGGAAGTGGTGGAGGCTAGTACAATTGTAACATTTAAAAGGCATTTGAATGGCTATATGAATAGGAAGTGTTTGGAGGGATATGGGCCGGGTGCTGGCAAGTAGGACTAGATTGGGTTGGGATATCTGGTCGGCATGGATGGTTTGGACCAAAAACTCTATGACTCTAAGAGTCTGGCAGTAAGGCTAGAAACTGTACTGCCCTCCATCATTAAGGAGGACCAGACAGGGTTCGTAAAAGTTTGCAGATCAACAGATAATGTCAGGAGATTACTTAACATGATCCAAGTATGTCAACAGAGATCGGTACAGGGATTAGTGATCTCCTTAGATGTGGAAAAGGCATTTGACAGGGTCGAGTGGCCATATCTTTTTCATACTTTTAAGTGTTTTGGCCTGGGAGAGACCTTCATTAGATGGGTGGAGGTTTTGTGTAGTGATACATTTGCCGCGGTCCTCACCAATGGTGTACAGGAAGCAATTTTAATGTTTGTAGGGGCAGTCGACAGGACTTTCCCTTGTCACCACTACTTTTCACTTTGGTGATCAAATCACTGGCAGAGGCAATACACAGAGATCCCAATATAACTGCTCCAGAAGTGGGGACAAGTCATATAAGATCACACTGTTCACAGATGATATTCTTGTCATCTTATCAAACCCAGCAGTCTCAGTGCCACACACGATACAATGCATTAATCTATTTGGTGGCTTCTTGGGCTATCAGATCAATTTTGCAAAGTTAGAGGCCATGCCCATGGGTGGTGTCCCAAGAGTGCCTGATCCTGAGGGCATATCTCGGTTCCCTTTTAGATGGTCGCAGGAGGGCTTTCTCTACCTAAGTATATTTATTATTCCTATTTTTGATCGGCTATTTAAAGCCAAATTTGCCCCCATTTATTTAACAGAATCAAGCAGAACCTTCGTAGATGGGAAGCGCTTCTGATTTCTTGGTTAAGTCGGAAAGCCCTCATTAAAATGAACATTCTGCCCCACCTGCAGAATTCTATACAAATGCTCCACTGCTTTTTACTAAGTAAATATTTAGAAGACTGAACAGCTGGTTCAGTTCTTTTATCTGGTATCACAGTAGCCCCTAATTAAATTTACTAAATTGCAGTCACCTTACAGACTGGGAGGAGTGGGCTCCCAGATATCAAAAACTATCAGCTAAGCTCATTGCTATCTTACATCAATGATTGGGCCAGGGGGAACCCTCACTCACTTTGGTTGGACATTGAAGCATCTCGAGTAAGATGCCCCCTTATTGGCCTGCTGTTCTTAGACAAAATGAGAACAGTTAAGGAATATTGCAATAGCTAAATAGTCATCATTACTATCAAGGCGTGGAGGACAATGCATGAGGGCCAGATAGAGGGCTTTTGCCCGAAACGTCGATTTTACTGCTCCTCGGATGCTGCCTGAACTGTTGTGCTCTTCCAGCACCACTAATCCAGAATCTGGTTTCCAGCATCTGCAGTCATTGTTTTTACCTCAGAAATATGAATTGTCCAGTAGGGACCTCTTTCGTTTCTTTCAAATTAGAAACTTCATATAAAAGGAGACTACACTTCTAACTGATCCTTATCGGTCTGACATGGAGAAGAGGGTCTAGATTAGAGTGGTGCTGGAAAAGTACAGTAGATCAGGCAGCATCTGAGGAGCAGGAAAATCAATGTTTTGGGCAAAAGGCCTTCATCAGGTACGGAGGCAGGGTGCCTACAGAGTGGAAAGATAAATGAGAAGGGGGTAAGGGTGGGGAGAAAGTAGCATAGAGTACAATAGGTGAATGGGGATGGGGATGGAGGGATAGGTCAGAGAGGAGAATGGGAAAAGGTAGCAAAGAGTACAATGGGTGAATGGGGATGGGGATGAAGGTGATAGGTCAGAGAGGAGGGTGGAGTGGATAGGTAGAAAGGAAGATAGGCAGGTAGGACAGGTCATGAGGATGGCACTGAGCTGGAAGGTTGGAACTGGGGTGAGGTGGGGGAAGGGGAAATGAGGAAACTGGTGCATCTGCAGTCCTTGTTTTTATCTATGGAGAAGAGGGTATTGAGTGCTGAGGGTAGATTATCTGTTAGCAACGCTTATCATCTATTGGGAAAGGGTCCCTCAGACGAGACCAAATGGCTCTGTAAGGTATGGGAGAGAGAGCTGGACGTTGAGATCTCTTCTGAAAAATGGGAGGATATCTGGGAAACTGCAAGAACGGTCTCAATTTGTAACAGGACCCAGGTCTTGCAATTGAAGATTCTCCACAGGGTCCATCTGGCCCCAGACCACCTCGCTAAATTTAAAGCGGTAGCAGCTTCAATGTGTCCTAAATGTAAAGTGAGCATAGGCAAGCTTACTCATTGTCTTTGGTCCTGACACAGACAGCGGGTATACTGGAGCGCTGTGGTAGGCGAAAAAGAGAAGGCCTTGGGGACGGAAGTGGAGATGAACCCAGTATCGCTTCTTGGCTTTGTTAATTCACTTTCATTAGATAAACACAAAAAAGGCTTTTCAGTTTTTGTGCAAGAAAGATCATTCTATTAGCATGGGTGTCAGAAAATCCCTTGGGGCTGGCGGGCTGGCATAAGCGAGTCATACAGCACATGCCCTTCGACTTTCTTACAAGTACAGTGCACCATAAAACTGAGAATTTCTATAAGACGTGGTGGCCCTTTTTGGACTACCTGGATACAGATTTGTCCACCACTCTGTTAAGAGCCTTTATGTAGCCACGGCAATTCTACGTAATGAATCTGGTATCCAGAGGGGAGGAACTACGAACGTATGAATATGTATAAATTTATGCGCTCGATGATCGAGGGCTATTGCTTTGTTTGCTGAGTTGTGTTATGGTTATTATCATTTTTTTTTAAGATTAGTGATTAACTACTATTTATGTAATTAATCAGTTTGATTTTTAATATTGATTTGAATTGTTTGGTTTTGTATTTGTTGTAATATTCAAAAGAAAAATATTTCCTTTTTTTAAATAATTTTTTAAAAAATAAATTATGCTTCAATAGGCCAATTAAGGGTCATCAAGGTACTTGATTCTACCCCTATCGTTACCTTACCCATAGCAGGACGTTGTCAACCTGTCAGGTTTTACCAGGCAAGCTGACATTGAGCAAGAATAGGAGGACCCCCTGTGGGGAGGGGGTCTTGAGCCAGAAGTCTCACATACCTCCACCCACGATTTCATGACTCTTCCTTAGACTAATTCCTCCTCCCCCTCGATCCTCTTTCAGCCCTCTTCCCTTTTCACTCTCCATTTTAGAGCCTGCCAGTCAAACCATGTTAGCACCCCAAAGTTAACTAAAGTCCAGTTTCCACAGCAACTTCATCTTGAATTCGTTCAAACTGAATATATCCCTTGAAGATCTAATTTCCAGACAGAGCAAGCTGACCAATTAGCCAAACAAGGCAGTCAAAAGTTGTTCTATTAATGCCAAAATAGTTTGGAAAAGAAAAATTAGCAGCTCGGTCATGATGTCTGTTTGGATATATTCTAATCAACCTGTTCACAGATAGTGAGTCGCACCTTTTTGAGCAAGTGAGTCTTGAACCCTTTCTGTCTGAGACGTATGGAAACTATCACTTCACCGTATGTGTTTGGACTATGAGTCTTCTTCCTGGCCTTTAATTATCTGGTCATTAAATATCACAATGGGCTTGCCATTGCAACGTCAGGACTAGAACTGATCTCCATTTAGAGTTCCTGACTTGTAATTGAAAATACAACGCATGTCCTCGTAATGTTTTTCAGCCCCTGAATCTGGTTTTATAACAGAAAATGAAGTTTGTCATTTAAATTACATTCCTCAAAGCAGATTTGGTTATTTGAATCCAAAACTAAGCTTTTTAAAATACTGTTGTGGTTCTGTTCGCCGAGCTTGAAGTTTTTGTTGCAAACGTTTCGTCCCCTGGCTAGGCGACATCATCAGTGCTTGGGAGCCTCCTGTGAAGCGCTTCTTTGATGTTTCCTCCGGTGTTTATAGTGGTCTGTCCCTGCCGCTTCCGCTTGTCAGTTTCAGCTGTCCGCTGTAGTGGTTGGTATATTGGGTCCAGGTCGATGTGTTTGTTGATGGAGTTTGTGGATGAATACCATGCCTCTAGGAATTCCCTGGCTGTTCTCTGTCTGGCTTGCCCTATGATAGTAGTGTTGTCCCAGTCGAATTCATGTTGCTTGTTGTCTGCGTGTGTGGCTACTAAGGATAGCCTGGGACAACACTACTATCGTAGGGCAAGCCAGACAGAGAACAGCCAGGGAATTCCTAGAGGCATGGCATTCATCCACAAACTCCATCAACAAACACATCGACCTGGACCCAATATACCAACCACTACAGCAGACAGCTGAAACTGACAATCGGAAGCGGCAGGGACAGACCACTATAAACACCGGAGGAAACATCAAAGAAGCGCTTCGCAGGAGGCTCCCAAGCACTGATGATGTCGCCTAGCCAGGGGACGAAACGTTTGCAACAAAAACTTTCAGCTCGGCGAACAGAACCACAACAACGAGCACCCGAGCTACAAATCTTCGCACAAACTTTTTAAAATACTCTGTGTTTACATGAATAAGGTACACTTGTCATGGTTACAGAAGACCAAAAGGTTGCTCTCTCATTAGAGATGACTGGTGATGGTTTAACCTTCGGGTTGCCATGCTTCAGATGAGAGGAAAGGTTGGGGAAGAGAGCCTTTCATGATAACCTCAGCCAGTGCCAGAATTGAACCTTGGTGTCTTTAACCTTACTTGAATAACAGCAATTAATAACCAATTACATTAATAACACCAGTCATTATTATAGTTTAGATAAGTTTTAAAAAAACAAAAAGGCCAATTACTTATTGATTGCCTTGTAGCTGAAAAATATCCTCAATCTCCACTAATTTGCACGTAATGAAGGGACTAAACTTCGGCAGAGAATTGGCCCCAGCAAGCTATTTTCCTGTCCTTGCTTCTAATTCTCTTACTCCCATCTCCCCATGTCCCCAACACAGAAAAGCCCCCAAACCACATTACCCATGCAGCAGCACCCATCCTGGGGGCAGGCTCATTGTCCTAGCAGTAGCCATGACCTCTACCCTTGTGCCATTAAATTCTGGAGCTGCCAAACACAAACTGGCCAGCAACTCATAAAAACTGGTACTTCCCATAGGGTCCAGCTCTTACATTCAACAGAAAGGATGCAAACAACCAATCAGCAGTCTGATTGTCAGAAGATCCTGCAGTCTTCCCATCTCTCCAGGTCATGGAGGACCCTCATGCAAAATCTCCCACTTTCAGACTTAGTTTGAAATCAGAAAGATCCTAGCCCAGGAATTTGTACATACAAAACTATTTATTTAATGAACAACTCACTGAGGCAAATCAATCATTAATAGCCCTTCTGAAAAAATAAATCAAATATGCTTTAATGTGATCATATCTTCAAATAATTCTAATTTTTATTTTGTATGGTAAACCATATTAAGTCATTTAAACCATCAAGGTTCAGGTTTTGATCAACATAACCCCAGGTTTTGATTTGAAAAAAGAAACAACTTTTCTGAAATTACTTTTCTGCTGATTAGATAGGGAACTTTGAGATTTACTCATTAAGTGTTTAACATTTGAACTTTCCAGGTCACTGATGCCTCTGTGAATAAAATGTGAACAGAGAGATCATACTGTGTTCTAGGAATAGCCACACTATTGTGGGCAATTGAGATTCCTATTGATGCAATTATCAGCACAGGTTTTAGATCATTTACAATAGTACTTTGAACCAGAAAGTAAAAACTTCACATTATTTTGGCTTTTTATTTGAGCATGATTGGTATCAATATTGTTATTTGAGAAATTCAATCAATGTACTGGCTAACATTTTGTCACTTTCAGTTTCCCAGCCCATAGACCCCTAAAAAGTCTTCCCAATACCGGATTTTGTTTCTCTCCTGTAACTTTATGATCAACAATTTTACGCGCAATGAACTATACAAACACTGCTTTGAAATATATGTTTATGGAACAGTTACAGGAAATTTCTTCAAAAATGCCCTACGTAAGTAATAACAATATAGCTAAGAGACTGCTACTGAGTTGAGTCTTGACAACAAAACTTCTGGTCAGTTAGAAAGAAAGTTACCATTTGATTTTCCATGGCTTAATGTCTCTGCTGTGGGTTTCCTCTCAGAAAAATACAGGAACGCTGATAACAAACTGGCCGAAATTAGACCTATTTGGCTTTATTCTGGGATAAGATGGATTCCAATGCAGTATTCCTTAAAATAGGAGGAAAAGCCATGCACATCATGTATGGACAGAGAGACTGGACCAATCCCATGTGATCTCACCACAAGAAGCATGAATAAATTTGGGTGTTGGTTTTTCTTACAGGTTTCTATTCTCTCAATTGTGCTTCAGTGGATTATGGGCTATTGAGAATCCAAAAGCAGGCATGTTTCTGACCATATTGTGCTTGTAGCGTGTTGACTAGATGACTGAAGTCCTAAGTATCATATTGCAAGTCTGCAGTCAATTTGATGTACTTCACATAATAGCAAGAAATGGCTGAGACACTGGATACTATAAGGACCAGAGGCCTGACAACATTCTGGTAATAGTACTGAAGGATTGTGCTCCAGAGCTAGCTGTGCCCCTTGCCAAACTATTCTACAGGCATATACCCATCAAGGTGAAAAATTGTCCAAGTTTGTCATCTTTACAAATAGAGGGACAAATCCAAACTGGTCAATTACCATTCCACCAGTCAACACAATTATCAGTAAATTGATTTTAAAAAGTATCAAATGTGTTACCAAATACCACTTGCTTGAAAATAACCTGCTCCCTGATGCTCTCTTGAGGTTCCATCATGGCCACTCAGCTCCTGACCTCTTTATAGCCTTGGTCCAAATATAGACAAAAAGCTGAATTCCAGAGGTGAGGTGAAATGAGAACGACTACCATGTAGCGTCAAAGAGCCCTAGTAAAACTGAATTCAATGTTAATCAGACTGAAAAGCTTTCCATGATTGGAGTTAAAATTAATGAAAAGGAAGACAGCTGTGGTTGTTGGAGATCAGTCATCTTAGCTCCAGGACATCTCTGCAAGGATTTCTCAGGACAGTGCCCTGATACCCAACCACTTTCAGCTGCTTCATCAATGACCTCCCCTCCATTAGAAGGTCAGAAGTGGGGATATACTCTGATGATTGCACAATGTTCAATGCCATTTGTGACCCATCAGATATTGAGCTGTCCATGACCATATACACCTCCATCCCCCATCACGAAGGACTCAAAGCACTAAAGTTTCAACTTTGATCTCCAGCATCTGCAGACCTTACTTTCTCCTCCATGACCATATACAGTAAGATTGGGATAACATTCAATGAGAGAACCTCTTACCACTTGCCACTCAATTGCATTACCATCACCGATTCCCCCGCTAACAACATCTTGACGGTTACCATTGACCAGAAACTGAACTGCACTAGACTTACAAATATCATTGCTACAAAAATAGGTCATAGAGGCTCGGAATTCTACACAAAGTAACTGATTGCCTGTTTCCTAAATGTCACAATTCTCCAAGCACAAGTCAGAAGTATGAAGACATAGTCTCCATTTAACTGGGTGAGTGCAGCTGCAATAGCACTCAAGAAGATTGACACTATTCAGGACACAGCAGCTTAATTATCACCTCATCCATCCCATTCACTACTAACACAAAGTGACTGCAGTTTGTACCATCAACAAGGTGCACTGCAGTAACTCATCCAAGCTGTTTTGACAATACCTGCCAAAACTATAAACTCCACTACCTAAAAGGTGAAACTCATCCAGATACATGAGAAAACCATCATCTGCAAGTCACTTTCTAAGTCACATACCACACTGACTTGGAACTATATTACTATTCCTTCAATCTTACTCAGGCAAAATCTTGGAACAGTGTGGGTCAGCAGCAGCTCACCACCACCTTCTCCAAGACAATTAGAGGTGTTGTTAGTTAATGACTTGGGGACAGCAGAGGCAGTATGTAGTAGTGTAATATAATATACTAGAATGTGACATTGGATAACAACAATGAATACTCTTGAAATCAATTTAATTCCATTGTTGAAACTATTGTTGTGCAGCTTGAATCAATTATTAATAAGACATGGATGTCCTTCTGTACACAAAGTTTGATTTATATTGATGAACTAATTCAGTTGTATCTGAATTGATGAGATTTACCATGTTACATGAAAGCTCATTCAACAGGAAGTCAAATAATTATACATTAGAAGAGCTTGTCTTAGCAATCTATTTTAGTTTGTAGTATCTTCAGCAGTCCTATGGTCCAAGCCTCTCTAAACATACGTGAGATAGTGTGGTATTAACCTTGCAGATCAAAAACAAAACATTTATGATCTCTGTCTGATCAAAGTTGGAGTAAAAGTAAAGAAATTCAAACAGCCTCAATGACCAGGCTGAAAAATACAAAGGTAATGGGGAAATAGGGATAATCCAGGAAACTATAGACTGTTGGGTCTCACATCAGTGGTTAGGAAGCTACTGGAGAGAATTCTGAGGGACATTTGGAAAAGCATGGCCTAATTAGGGAGAGTCAGTATGGCTTTGTGCAGGCCAGGTCATGTCTTCTTAACTTAATCAAATTTTTTGAGGAGGTGACAAAGGTGATCAATGAGGGTAAAGCAGTGAATGTTGTCTCCATGGATTTTAGTAAGGCTTTCAACAAGGTCTCTCATAGTAGGTTGTTCAGAAGGTTAAGATGCATGGGATCCACAGTGACTTGGCCACATGGATTCAAACTTGGGTTGCCTACAAAAGACAGAGGATAGTGTTGGAAGGGTGTTCTCTGGCTGGAGATCCGTGATTAGAGGCATTCCACCAGGATCCACAATGGGGCCTCTGCTGTTTGTGATATATATAAATGACATTGATAAAAATATCGATGGGTGTGTTGGTAAGCTTGCAGGTGATACAAAAATTGGTCGAGTTGTGGATCGTGTAGAAAGTTGTCAAAGGATATAGCAGGATATTAATCAGTTGCAGATATAAGCAGAGAAATGGCAGATGTAGTTTAATCCAAGCAAGTATGAGGTGCTGCACTTTGGGAGATCAAATGTTAAGGAAACATACACAGTTAATGACCAGGACACAGGATCCTGAACAGCATTGATGTACAGAGGGATTTTGCAATTTAAGTCCATTGCTCCCTGAAAGGGGTCATGTTAGTGGATAGGGTGGTAAAGAAAACATATGGCATACTTCTCTTTATTGGTCAGGAAACTGAGTACAAGAGTCAGGATGTCATGTTGCAGTTTTATAAGACTTTGGTTAGGCCACACTTAGAGTTCTGTGTTCAATTCTGGTCGCCACATTACAGGAAGGATGTGGAGGCTTTGGAAAGGGTAAAGAAGAGGTTTATCAAGCTGCTGCCGGGAAAGGAGGGTATGAACAATAAGGAGAAGCTAGAAAAACTCAGCTTATTTTCTCTGAGGCAGTGGAGGCTGAGGGGAGACTTGATTGAAATCTGTAAAATTGAGATGCATAGATGGGGTTGACAGTCAGAATTTTTCCCCAGAGTTGAAATGTCTAAAACTAAAAGGCATACATTTAGAGAAAAAGTTTGAAGGAAATGTGAGGGGTGATTTTTTTTACACAGAGTGTGGTAGGAGCCTGGAACGCACTGCCAAGGTGATGGTGGAGGCAGATATGATAAGGGGTTTAAGAGATTTTTAGATCAGCACACGAATATGCAAGCAATGGTGGGATATTTAATGTAATGTTCGGCACAACCTCATGGGCTGGAGGGCCCATTCCTGTGCTGTACAGTTCTATATTCTATGTAAGTCAACAATCTACTTGCTTCTGTAATTAATATCCTCAACACTTTGTATCTTCTTAAGGATGGATATTCTAATCACTAATAATGACAGAACCGATTACTTGGGCATGAGATAAAATCTGGTTGATGTTGTTTTGTAAGTAGCCTAATAGGTAAATCAGTAACTAAACAGCTGGAAACAATTTAAGAAACAATACAAATATTTAAGAAAAATATATTCCATTGAATTAGGAAAAAAGATCAGCAAGGAAGATTTATCCATAGCTTACTAGAAAAGCTTGGAAAGTATTAGATTAATAGATGAGATATATATGAACATATGGATTAAGAACAGAAGGCGGTCACTTAGCCCTTTAATCCTGCTCCACCATTCAGTAAGATTATGGCTGACCTGTTTGTGTTTGAGTTCCACATTCTCATCCACTCCTGATTGCTTTTGATTCACTTGCCTAACAAGTATCTATCCACCTCTGTCCTCAAAATATTCAATGACCTCATCTCCACTGCCTTCTTAGGCACAGATTTTGAAAATAATCACCTGATCTCTGTTCTGAAAGGGCAGCACTAATTTGAAAACAATCGGCCCTAATTCTGGACTTGTCCTCAAAAATAAATATCCTTTCCACATCCACAATGTTAAATGTACAAAACCCTGAATAGTTTTAATTGAATAGCCCCTCACTTAGCTCCCATGAAAACAAGAGTAGACTATCCAATGTTCCCTCATTTTAGTTATCAATCTAATAAATTTCCTCTAAACTGCAAGCAAAGCATGGACATCTTACCTTAAATAAGACCACCAAAACTGGGCACAGGCTAGGATGCAGTCTCACCACTGTCCTATATAAGTGAAGTGTATGAGTTCTACCCATACGACCTCGCTGGTTAAGTCTTCCAAGATGTCCTCTCTTAGTGCAGCTATGACGTTCTCCTTAATCCATAATGCAACTCCACCACTCCTTTCACATCCCTCTCTGTCTTGCCAAACAAGTTTAAACCCAGGAATTTTGAGCTACCAGCCTGCTCTTCTCTCAACCAACGGCTACATCATTGTTCCATGTACTAAGCCAGGCTTTAAGCTCAAAGTTAAAAATCACACAACACCAAGTTATAGTCCAACAGGTTTAATTGGAAGCACTAGCTTTGAGAACACTGCTCCTTCATCAGGTGGTTGTGGCCCACCAGATGAAGGAGCAGCGCTCTGAAAGCTAGTGCTTCCAATGAAACCTGTTGGACTATAACCTGGTGTTGTGTGATTTTTAACTTTGTACACCCCAGTCTAACACCTGCATCTCCAAATCAAGGCTTTAAGCTCATCTGCCTTATTTGTATACTCCATGCATTAAAATAAATACACCTCAGACCACCGCTCCTGCCATGTTCATTACCCTGCCCATTCTTCCTATTTGACTTACATGACTTAGCGTCTCCCTTCTTTTCAATGACTCCACATGTTAACTAACTGCTCTGGTTCCCAACCACCTGCCAAACTTGCTTACACCCTCCTGAGTGGCACTTGCAAACCTCCCTTCAAGGATGAAGGTGCCCCTCCAATTTAGGTGCAATCTATCATTCTTATACAAGCCCTGCCTGACCTGAAGAAATCCCAGTTGGTCTAGATATTTGAAGTCTTCTCTCCTATACCAGCTCTTTAGCTGCGCATTCAATTGGATTAGCTTCCTACCTCACTAGCATGCGGCACAGGGAGTAATCCTGAGATTACAGCCCGAATGTTTCTGCTTTTCAACTTTCTTCCTAAAATCCTAAATTCCCTTTGCAGACCTTATCTTTCTTCTCGTCTATGTCATTAGTAGCAATATGGACCACAGCCTCTAGCTGCTCACTCTCCCCTTTCAGATTGTCCCAGATCCGCTCAGAGGTATCCTTCACCCTGGCGCCAAGGAAGTGACACACAATCCTGGAATCTCGCTAGCGAGTACACCTATACAGTCTCCCATCTATACTGTTCACCTACACTTTGACCCTCTCTGCTGTCCAGTAGAGCTTGAGTACATGTGACAATAAACCTAATTCTACTCCTGGTGCCATTGATCTGCCTGCTTTCCCCTGAGAGGACATTGCCCCAACAGTATCCAAAAAGATGTACTTGTCTGAGAGTGGGAATAGCAACAGGGAATACCTGCACTGCTTACTTGTGCCTACTGGCAGTCAACCATCTATTTGTCTGAACCTTTGTGTTGCCACATTTTTGAAACTCCTAACTATAAAACTTTATGCCTCTTGTATGCTCATCAGTGCGTCCAACTGCAATTCCGTCCAATCCAAGGTGTCTGACAGAAGCTGAAGGTGGACACACTTAGAACATAGAACAATACAGTGCAGAACAGGCCCTTCAGCCCTTGATGTTGCATACCCGTGAACTATTCTCAGGTCGTCCCCCTACACTATCCCATCATCATCCACTTCCTGCAGACATAGCTGTCAGGGATATTTTACTTCTCCTTGACCTCCCACATCTCACATTAATGGAATGTTGGACTACATTTCAAAATGATTTCAGTACAGTAGTAGTGAAATCCTATTTCAATTGTAATGGAACTTGTTAGACTTACAGGAGCATTGTGTGCTGTTTTGATTTCCTTACCTCAGGAAGGATCTTATTGTCATAAAGGAAGGATTATCAGATGAAAAATGATTGAACAATTTGGATCAGTATTCTCTATAGTTTCAAAGAATGAGAGATAATCTCATCAAATTTTATAAAGTAACAAAGAGTTAGACAAAGTAGTCTCAGATAAGATATTTACTCTGGTTGGGGAGTCTGAAACCAAGGGGGATGCCACTTTATCTGAGATGAGGGCAAGTTATTTTTACATAAAGGGTTGTGAATCTGTGGAATTCTCTACCCTAGAGGGCTGTGGAATCTTAGTCCTTGAATATGTTTAAAATAGAGATTAGTAGATATCTGACTATCAATGGAATTGAGGGGAATGGCGTTAGTGTGGGTGAAAGAGAGTGAAGTGTTTGATCAGCAATGATCAATTCAATAATGGAGCAGACTTGATGAGCTGAATGGCCTACTCCTGTCCCATGTTCCTTGGCACAGCAAGAAATTAGGAAGCAAATTGTATGTTAGCCTTCATTACAAAGGGGTTGGGCTCTAAGAGGAAGGCAATTTCACTCAGAATATACAGGGGGAGGGGGAGGGAGAGATCATAGCTAACATATTTGTATATATTTTTGGTCTCTGCCTCAGGAAAAATATCCTCACCTTAGTTTGAGTGCAAAACATTCATTACATTTATTCATGAGATGAGACAGCTTTCACATGAGAAAAGATTTTTAAAAAGTGCAATACAGCATGTAAACAGACCCTTCAGCCCAAACAGTCTATGCCAAACATAATCCCAAACTACACTAGTCCCACTAGTCTGCTCCATATCCCTCCAAAATTTTCCTATATATGTATTTGTCAAAATGTCTTTTAAACATTTATAATTGTGTCCACATCCACCTCTTCCTCGGGAAGTTCATTCCACTCGTGAACCATCATCCGTGTAAAAAGAAATTGCCCCTCATGTCTTTTTAAAAGCTCTCTCCTCTCATCTTAAAAATGTGCTCCCTCGACTTTAAATTCCCCAACCTTGGGAAAAGACAGCTACCATTAACTCCATCTATACCCCTCATTACTTTGTAAACTTCGAGTCAGAGATATACAGCACGGAAACAGAACCTTCGGTCTAACTCTTCCATGCCAACCAGATATCCTAACCTAAATTTGTCCCATTTACCACCACTTGGCCCATACCGCTCTCAAACCCTGCCTATTCACATGCCTATTCAGATGCCTTTTACATGCTGTAATTGTACCAGCCTCCATCACTTTCTCTGGCAGTTCATTCCATACACGCACCACCCGCTATATGAAAAAGTTGCCCCTTAGGTCCCTTTTAGATCTTTCCCCTCTCATCATAAACGTATGCCCTCTAAATCAAGATTCATCCACCCCAGGAAAAAGACCTTGTCTATTTTTTCTATCCATGCCCCTCATGATTTAATTAGGTTGCCTTTCAACCTCTGTGAAAGTTGGAAGAATGAGAGATTATGACACGGAAACATAAATTCTTCACAAAGTGGAAGGGCCGATGCCAGGAGACACTTTTCCCCTGGCTGGAACATTTCAAACAAGAGACCATAGTGTTCGGATAAGGTGACAACCATTTGAGATTATGAGAACAGAGAAATGTCTTCCTTCTAGGTACGCTGTCAACTTACAGAATTTTGCATCCAGAAAGCTGTGGATGCTCCATCAATGAATATATTCAAAAAAGAAGAAAAGACATTTATTTAACATAAAAGTATATCTCAAAATGTTTCACAGCTAATTAAGTACTTTTAAGTGTTGTAGGAAATATGGCAGCCAATTCACACATATTAATGTCCCATAAACAACAGTGTCTTATGGACCACATAATCTGTTTTTTGTTTATGTTGACTGAGAAATAAATATTTAGCCAGTGCATCAGTGATAGGTGGCTTGGAGACTGTAAGGTCTGCAGATGCTGGAAGCCAGACTCAATAGATATGGAGCTGGAGAAGCACAACAGGTCAGACAGCATCCGAGGTGCCGCAAAGTTGACATTTCGGGCCAGGACTTTTTGTCAGGTCCTGATGAAGGGTCCCAGCCCAAAATGTCAACTTTCCTACTCCCCTGATGATTCTGACTTGCTGTCTTGCTCCAGCTCCACATCTATTGACACCAGTCTTAGATATCCAGCTCTTCTTCAAGCGTAATATAGGATCTTTTAAATCTAACAGCAAGAGTATGGCTTCAGCTTAACCTTTCCCCTTAAAGAAAGATGATCCCTGTTCGTGCAGAGCTCCCTTATGAACTTTCATGCTCAAATACCAAAAGGTGTTGTGAACCCATAATGTTCCGACTCGGAAGCAAAGGTAGTTCCAACTGAGGCATGGCTGACACTGAAGATCAGGACCAGTAACTTTTTGGGTGCTGGGCAATTCAAGGGATACAGGGATAAGTCAGGAAAATTGGTAGATGTCTAAGTTCAGCAACAATCTCTCTTAGAAATTACTCCTCTCTTTTAATTTTGTCCAAAGTGGATGTAAGACAGTGGAAAGAAGGGAAATATCACAAACACTCGGTTACCACTCACTTAATGAATATTTAGCATGCAACAATGTACTGAAGACTCTGTCAGCAGATGCCTACTATGTTGACAATAAACATGATGCAGTTATTCTGCATCAGTCAGCCATACCTGTCGACCATGAATTATCACAGGCTGGGTTCTGGGTGACAATGTAGATCCAACAAACATCTGGCTATTGACTCCCCTCCATCAGCAAGCCAAACATGGAACACACGTTTACAGTGAGAACCACAGAGCCACCAAGGAACAATGTGAACATAGGATCAGTTTCCTAAAAACAGCAGTTCCCTCCATGACTTGTTGAATCTCAAGCATGACTCCCAGTTTATGGTGATCTGTTGCATCCTCCATGACCTCACTAATGAGATCAGGCAACTCACATTAGTAGAACAACAGAGACCATATACAGAGGAAAGGGGGGGGAGAGTTTGGGGGGGTAAACAGTGTCAAGGAGGAGGAGGAGGAGGAAATGGAGAAAGTAAGAATGTACCTCGGATTCTTTCGCACTGGACAAATTATCAGTGGATTTTCAGATGAGAACTTATTCCAATCTGATAATTTCTCCACAATTCCCCACCTTTTGATCTATCTGCTGTGTGCAATCCTAGATCAGTGGTGCTGGAAGAGCATAGCAATTCAGGCAGCATCTGAGGACAGGCAAAATCGACGTTTCGGGCAAAAGCCCTTCATCAGGAATAAAGGCAGAGAGCCTGAAGCAAGGATGCCTGCCTTGAAGAAGTTTTCCTCCTCTCTCTACAAGAATCTCAGGGAGTCTCTCTCCCACTGCAACTCCCAGGTCATTTCCTCAGCTCTGAAGCTCTTCAACCATGTCCTGAAACAAACTTGCTATCACAGCCACATTTGTTTCCTCAGTGCCTGTCTCCGTTACCCCAGCTCCTTTCCACCTATCCACTCCACCATTTCCTCCCTGACCTATCACCTTCATCTCCTTCCCCACTGACCTATTGTACTCTATGCTACTCTCTCCCCACCCCCACCCTCCTCTAGCTTATCTCTCCACGCTTCAGGCTCTCTGCCTTTATTCCTGATGAAGGGCTTTTGACTGAAACGTCGATTTTGCCTGTCCTCGGATGCTGCCTGAATTGCTGTGCTCTTCCAGCACCACTGATCTAGAATCTGGTTTCCAGCATCTGCAGTCATTGTTTTTACCCTGTGTGCAATCCTAGGCTCCTCAGACCAAATTCCTGAAATAAAAATCACAAACAAAGACATCATACCCATCAGTCTGTCTAACATCACTTCCTAAAATAGATCACCCTCACACATTCCCTTAGTGTCATGCTTTCAGGTGTCTTTATTTGACCTAATGCTCTGTCACAGTGCTACCCTAGTGACTGCAATGTGATGAGTGAAAGGCTGCTGACATTCAATATTGAGAAGCGCAGGATAACCTCAAGCACTCTAAAAGGCATAGTTTGGAATTGTATCATCTCAAACACTGACATTTCCACAAACAATGCCTCAGCAATCCAAGAAATTGGGTGAAGCATACATTCCCTTGAAGGTCTGCAAGCCCCTTTGATCACTGGTATCCGAAACAGTTCGAAAATGCCTGGAAGCACATAATCTAAATCAAGGGTGGCTTCAGACGTGTTGTCACAGCCGTTTCTATCACTTTCACACTGAAAGGAATTGACTCTTCATCATTTTTGGGCTGGCATGCAAACCAATATCCTCCACTACCCAACCAGACCACCCCCGTCCATGCGCTAGCTGCCGTCCATTCATGCCCAATAATACCAACTCAACTTCACCCTGCAATGTAGGTGCAATTCCAACATTTGAGCTGGAGGCTGAGAATATTAGATTAATAATTTAATCAACCTGGGGTCGCATTGCCTTTCTTCACAAGACAGCATTGGGTGCCCAGTTGAACATTCTTTCAGAATTTCAATGGCATAATAAGTCACTCAATTGTCAATATCTAACATAGAAACTAACTGCGAATGTGCAACAAAGTGTCATTTTGGAAGCAATCGCAAAGCTACATATTTTTTATTCATTCATGGGACGTGGATGTCACTGGGCACGTCAGTATTTATCATTCATTCCTAACTGCTTAAAGAACAGTTAAGTGTCAACCAGATTCCTTACTGATGGTGCTATACCAAAATCAGTAAAATGCTCAATATCCTTTTGGGAAACCTTACAGCAGATTTTCAGTCCCTCTTTATATAAGATGCTGCTGTTGCTATTGGTAACAGCTAGGGTTACATAAGACAACATCATAATCACCATCTCTCTGCAGAAAAAAAAACAGCTATTCAGATTGGGAGCTTTTAAATGGGTCTCTCAATAGCTTTACCAGGGAAATGTGGATATTAAAAATCAGTATGGTAAAGTTTGAATATGATACAGTACATACTTTTATCCTTTGTCATTTGTTCCATGATATTGTTAAGACCAATTATGTGTTTCCATGTCCCTGTAAACCTATCAGTAGGTGGCAAAAATTTGAATATTTTTGTAATTCGGAGAACAAAAGCATAGCTCTCCAATTCAGTAGCTTGAACTTGCACCCTATCTTCTTTTGTACATTTCAGATCAAACAACTTAATCTTGTAGAAATGTAGCTGTGTGGGGGAAATGATGCAAACAAACTCAGTACCCTGGAGACTCATCTAACTGTGTTGCACTTGGCCAACAACTGTCACAAGGATACATCACAAAATCCACAGAAATAGTAAAGAAAGGATATCCATTACTGCTGTAATTAAGGGTTGAGACTTTCAATGTTAGCAATTAAAAATTAACCTTGTATAGGTGGGAGTGAGAATTATATTTTGTAATAGCATAGGAAGAAGATCATTTAGCCCGTCAAGCTTGTTCTGCTATCAGAAAACATGGTTAATATGATTTCCTAAAGTTTATTAATGCAACAAAAGAATGTGCAGAACATAAATTATTTCTATATTTAAACTTATAGTAAAATGTTCATCTGAAGGAACAAGTTACCTGGGAGAAAGCAGATGCAGTGGGCTCACAATGCAATGCATGAGAAGAAAAGGATGTAAAGCCCAAGGCTTGGGTTCACCGTTACCAGGGGAAAAGTATTTTCAGATTTCCAAAGAAATGCACTGCAGAGGGAGAGGATAAAAATAAAGACAGGCTCAGAGTTTACAGTTACATGGGAGAGCATAGAGGGAGAAAGTGAGGACTGCAGATGCTGGAGATCAGAGCTGAAAATGTGTTGCTGGAAAAGCGCAGCAGGTCAGGCAGCATCCAAGGAGCAGGTGAATCGACGTTTCAGGCATAAGCCCTTCTTCAGGAATCAGAAAACGTCGATTCACCTGCTCCTTGGATGCTGCCTGACCTGCTGCGCTTTTCCAGCAACACATTTTCAGAGCATGGAGGGAACAGACTGATGTTTGGGCCTATTGCTACCTGGGAGAGGGTGAAGGCATTAGACAAGGCTTAAAACCTACTATTAACTAGAAGAGGATGGGGACAGACTGCTGCAACTACAGTTATGTGCAGAAGAAAAGGTTTATTATTCTAATTAACTAAGAAGTGAATTTATCGTCAGTAAACTTAGGATTGCTTGGTTTCTTGAGGTCAAATGTCTCCTGGCCATTTTAACCAAACCCAAGTTGAACAAATATGTTTGAAAAAATCCTCAAACTGTGACAATAAGTCATAAAATTGAGATGGTAGTGAGTACATTTAGTGACTGAGTCGAAATAAATGCAAATTTTAAAATGTTAGCAATGAATGACAAGCAAGTAACTGAGGAGTCTTATATTTTTACTTGCTGTATTAGCTGACAAGTTGTATGAGCATGGATTTAGCAGTATTAGTGAGGTTTATTATAGGGAGTAAATTTTATTTGCATCAGTAAAATTTAATGATGTTGGGTACATTTCATAGCATTAGTTACATTTAGTGGCAGTAACAAGGCTACTAACGAAGAAATACAGGAATGGTAGAATTCCTCTACTCAAATTGGAGCTGGGTCCACTGTTTTTCGTCATTTATATAAATGATTTGGATGTGAACAGAGGAGGTATAGTAAGTTTGCACATGACATTAAAATTAGAGGTTTAGTGGACAGCAAAGAAGATTACCCCAGAGTACAATGTGATCTTAATCAGATGGGCCAATGGGCTGAGAAGTGTCAGATGGAGTTTAATTTAGATAAATATGAGGTGGTGCATTTTGGAAAGGCAAATCAGAGCAGAACTTATCCACTTAATGACAAGGTCCTGGGGAGTGTTGCTGAACAAACAGACCTTAGTGTACAAGTTCATAGCTCCTTGAAAGTGGAATCACAGTAGATAGGATAGTGAAGGAGGTGTTTGGTATGCTTTCCTTTATTGGTCAGAGCATCAAGTATAGGATTTGGGAGGTCATGTTGCAGCTGTACAGGATGTTGGTTAGGCCACATTTGGAGTATTGTGTGCAGTTCTGGTCTCCCTCCTACCAGGAGGATGTTGTGAAACTTGAAAGGGTTCAGAAAAGATTTACAAGAATGTTGCCAGAGTTGGAGGGTTTGAGTTATAAGGAGAAGTTGAATAGATTGGGGCTGTTTTTCCTGGAGCGTCGGAGGCTGAGGGGTGACCTTATAGGGGTTTATAAAATCATGGACAAGTTAGATGAAAGGTCTGTTTCTGTGCTGTATGTCTCGATGACTCTAAGTGCACGTTCTGTCCAATGCTCAAGAACGCCATTCAAGACACTTAATATTTGTGCAAGAAATGTCATGTACTTCAGCTCGAGGTTTTTAAACTTGAGCAGCAGATGGCATCACTGTGGGACATATGTGAGGGTGAGAGCTGCATGCTCAGCACATTTAAACATGTGTCATCACAAAGCTTAGAAATGCACAGGATGAGATTAAATGATAAGGCGGGAGGGGGGATCCTTTCAAAGACAATTAAAATTAAACAGGCAGATAGTATAGCAGTCCTCTGAATGCATCGCATTATCTACCCTTTATCCAGGTCTGTACAATAAAGGTTGCATAGACAAGCCCAGTAACTACAGACCAGTCAGTTTAACATCAGTGATGGGAAAACCTCTGGAAATAATAACTCCGTGTGGATGAGGAAAAGGGCTGCAGGAAGAATGAGCTAACTAAGCACCCATTCAATAGGGGGGAGCAAAAAGACACCCAGTTGTAGGGGATTCTATAATTAAGGAAACATATAACATCCTTTGTGAGCAGGATCGCAAGCCATGCATGGTGTGTTTGCTGCCCAGTGGAACAAACAGGAAGACAGCTAACGATCCGCATCCATGAAAACCAACTAGCCACGAAACGACACGACCAGCTATCCTTAGTAGCCACACACGCAGATGACAAGCAACATGAATTCGACTGGGACAACACTACTACAATAGGACAAGCCAAACAGAGAACAGCCAGGGAATTCCTAGAGGCATGGCACTCATCCACAGATTCAATCAATAAGCACATCGACCTGGACCCAATATACTGACCACTGCAACGGACAGCTGGAACTGACAACCGGAAGCGACAGATTCAAACCACTATAAATGCTGGAGGAAAGATCACAGAAGCGCTTCACAGTAGGGTCCCAAGCACTGAGGATGTCACCTAGACAGGGGACGAAATGTCTGCAACACAAATTCCCAGCTCGGCGAATAGAACCACAACAACGAGCACCCGAGCTACAAATCTTCTCACAAACTTATAATGAGCATATTGCAAGAAAATGAATTTATGGTTTGTCTACTAGATGGCTTTTTGGCACAGCTTGTGATGGAGCCCACAAGGGAACAGGGAGTACTTGATTTAATGTTCTGCAATGAAGCCGACTTGATAAGAGAGCTTAAGGTGAAGGAACTCTTAGGAAGCAGTGATCATACTATGATTGAACTTAGGCTGGTATTGGGGGCAAAGTACTGACTTGGATTGAAAATTGGTTGGCTGACAGGAAACAAAGAGTAGGCTGTCTGAAATTCCAGGTACACTACATCCACTGGATCTCCCTTGTCCATCTTCAGAGTTACATCCTCAAAAAAATCCAGAAGATTAGTCAAGCATGATTTCCCCTTCATAAATCCATGCTGACCCTGACCTATCCTGTTACTGCTATCCAGATGTGTCATAATTTCCTGCTTTATAATAGACTCCAGCATCTTTCCCACCACTGAGGTCAGACTAACTGGTCTATAATTTCCTGCTTTCTCTC
>NC_057713.1:63354700-63398382 GCF_004010195.1 Chiloscyllium plagiosum
ACAGTGTCTCCAACACCAATTCCTGGCAAATATAAATTCGCTTATGTTCAGGTCCTTCAGCCACTGTTACCTCATGGAGATTGCTTGTGTCTTCCCCAGTGAACACAGATCTGAAGTACCAATTCAACTCTTCTGCCATTTCTTTGTTCCCCATAATATATTCCCCTGTTTCTGTCTTCAAGGGCCCAATTTTAGTCTTAACCATTTTTTTCCCTTTCACATACCTAAATAAGCCTTTACTATCCTCCTTCATATTTTTGGCCAGTTTAGCTTCGTACCTCATTTTTTCTTTGCGTATTTCCTTCTTAGCAATCCTCTGTTGTTCTTTAAAAGCTTCCCAGTCCTCTGTTTTCCCACTTATCTTTGCTATGTAATACTTTTCTCTTTTGACTTTATATGTTTCTTAACTTCCCTCATCAGCCACGGCCACCCCTGCCTCCTCATACGATCTTTCTTCCTTTCTGGAATGAACTGATCCTGCATCTTCTGCATTATATCCAGAAATATCTGCCATGGTTCCTCCACTGTCATCCCTGCTAGGGCATTGCGCCATTGAACTTTGGCCAGCTCCTCCCTCAAAGCTCCATAGTTCCCTTTATTCAACAGAAATATTGTCACTACCAATTGTACTCTCTCCCTTTCAAATTGCAGATTGAAGCTTATTGTATTATGGTCACTACCTCCTAATGGCTCCTTCACTTCGAGGTCCCTGATCAATTCTGGTTCGTTGCACAACACCAGATCCAGAATTGCCTTCTCCCTGGTCGGCTCCAGCACCAGCTGTTCTAAGAATCCATCTCTGAGGCACTCCACAAAGTCTCTTTCTTGAGGTCCAATACCATCCTGATTCTCCCAGTCTACCTGCATGTTGAAATCCCCCATAACAACTGTAGTAACATCTAATGGTAGTGGCAGCAATGCATGCAACACAGATTGTCTTGGTGTCAAAGAGAGTGGAGACATTAAAAGTCAGCTCAGAGTCTAACAACAAATTAAAGTTGCATCAGCTTGATTAAATTAGCTGAGGAGGTGAAAAGCGGTATTGGCAAACAGAGTTGTGATAGAAACAAAACATAATTTCCCTATGTTCTACTGAAAAGTTGAGTTTAACTTGCCCAAGACAACCGTGAGACAATCAAGTATCAGAGGTAAGGTGTGAGAACACAGAACACAGAACCTGGATCAGAATCTAACCTCATTACAACCTTTGGTCAACCAAAGAGCTGAATTCCAGAGGTGAGATGAGAGTGACAGCTCTTAACATCACTTGACCAACAGTGGCATCAAGGAGCGCGAGCAAAACTGGAATCAATGAGAATCAGGTGGCAAACGCTTTGTTGGTTGGAATCATACCTGACACATAGGAAGGTGGTCTTGGTTGTTGCAGGTCAGTATTCGTAGTTCCAGGACATCTCTGCAGGAGTTCCCAGGTAGTGCTCTAAGCCCAACCATCTTCAGCTGCTTCATCAATGATCTCTCCTCCATCCTAAGTTCCGAAGTGGGATGTTCACTGATAATTGTACTATGTTCAGCAGCATTCATGATTCCTCAAACACTGAAGCAGTCCATGTTCAAATGCAACAAGATCTGGGCAATATCCAGGCTTGGGCTAACAAGTAACATTTGTGTCACACAAATACCAGGCTATAAACATCACCAATAAAGGCCAATCTAACCACTGTCCCTTGACATTCAATGGTACAACTACAACTGAATCTCCCACTACTAACATCCGTAGGGTTACTATTGACCAGAAACTCAACTAGACTGACTACACAAACACTGTAGCTACAAGAACTGGTCAGAGGCTAGGAACACTGTGGTGAATAACTCACCTCCAGACTCCCCAAGGCTGTGACCATTTACAAGGCACAAGTCAGAGGTGTGATGGAATATTCAACACTTGCCTGGATGGGTACAGCTCCAACAACACTCAAAAAACTTTTAGGTCATCCAGGATAAACCAGCTCACTTCATTGGCACTACATCCATAAACATCTATGCCCTCCACCACGATGCTCAGGATCAGCAGTTTATACTAACAACAAGATGACCTGCAGAAATTTACCAAGTCCTCAGATAGCACCTTCCAACCCCATGACCACTTCCATCTAGAAAGACAAGGCCAGAGGATACATGAGAAAACCACCACCTTCAAATACTCCACCAAACCACTCAACACTGACTTGAAAATATGTCTTTTTTCCTTCACTGTGGCTGGGTCACAATTCTGGAATTTCCTCCCTAACAGCATTTTAGATCAACCTACGGCACATGGACTGCAGCAGTTTGAGAAGACAGCTCACCACCACTTGCTCAAGGGCATTAGGGACTGGCAATAAATGCTGGCCAGCTAGCAATGCCCACATCGAACAAATGAATAAAAAATATATGAGACTAAGTGAACTGTATATTCAGGAGAAGATTAGAGCTGAGGTTATATTTTTAGAAGAAACCAGATAAGTTGTTGTTGGAGATACTTTGAATCCTATTAATTGGTGTGATTGGAACTATTGTATGCGGATCTGAAAGAGTTAAACCTTAACTGAATGCAGTAAGCAACACCTACTATGAGGATACCATGGGAACTTCTAATCAGAGTAAAGAAGGAACCTGTCAGAGATACACCCTGTACTCCAAATAGTCTCTGTTGTAGTGTAAGCCATATTCATGTCATCAGGAAATAGTTGCAATAATGTAATAAACTTAATATGATTATTAGCAAGAATTTTCTAGTTAAATCAAAAAAAAAATTCTAACTCACAAAATGACTTTTCATTTGAAGGAATCCACACACAACAGAAACCATCAAAATCAGTCCTGTGCAGTTGACAACAAGACAGGTGTTGAAAGATTTTCAGTCCAATGAATATTGTGGAAAAGTGATAATGAGGATGAGGAATAATGCACCATGTCAAAACCATAAGAGAATTTCAATTGGGGCTTTATGGTAGTTTTGAGATCTTGTGAAGCTAGGCTGCATACATCTAAAAAGGGTGGTTTTGGAGTTATGGATATAGAACTGGAAGGTGCCAACACATGTAAATGTAGGAAGAACAGAAACCTAAAATATGCTAAGTATGAATCAAAAAGTTGGGGACCTATGCAATAAGGGTATACAGTAATTTAAGGGAACTTTCATCTTCTTATAGACTGGGTTAAGGAAATTTTCAGACATGGTATTACAGATTATTCAATGATTGTTTACAAGGTAGTTTCCAGATCAGTGTATTCAGGAATCAATTAAGGATCAGACTACTTTAGATTTAGTATTGCGCAATGAGAAAGGTTTAATTAATATCCTTGTTGTGAAGGGATCTCTGTAGAAGAACCATTATAAGAAGAAAGAATTTTTGTTGCCTTGAATAGATTTAATTGATGAAAAACAAGTATCCTATATCTAAAGAAAGCAAATTTTAGAGCTATGTTGGCCAAAGTAGATTGAGACAAGCAAGCGTTGACCAGGTTAATTCAAAGAATGAATACAAAATTTACAGATTTACAAAAACACCCAGAAAAAGTGGCCCAACCAAGGCTAAGAGTAATTAACTACAGCAGTAGTTCAAAGGAAGTAACTTATATTACCAAAAAACAATGGAAAGCATAAGGATTGGGAAATGTTTAGAATACAGCAAAGGAAGATCAAAAGATTGATAAGAAAGAACAATATGAGAGTAGATTAGCAGGAAACATGAAAGAAGTTTATAAATATTTCCAAAGGCACACAAATAGAAAGGGATGAACAAAAGAAGATATGAGACTATTAAAGATAGAGTCAGGGGAAATTATAATGAGAAATAAGGAATGGGAGAAACATTATTGAAACACTTTTTATCTCTCTTTAAGGTAAAAGACACAAAACAGTCCAGAAATAATACAGATTCAAACACTTATAGAAAATCAGGAGCTTAAAGAAATCAGTACGTCCTAGATCTGATTAACCACATCCTATGTGAACTAGCTGCAGAGAGAGTGGATGTGTTGGTTTTTATCTTCAATGCTCCTTAGACTGTAGAACAGTTATCAATGAATGTGTGTTAGGAAACAGAACTCCGTATTTAAAAAAAAGAGAAAATGGAAATGACAGCCACCATTAGTAGGTAAAATACCAGAATCTATTATCAAATAATTGGTAACAGCACACTAATCACGATCTGATTAAGCAGGTGCAGCATGTATTTATGAAAGATAAATCATGTTTGACAAATTTGTTAGTTTTTAAACAATGTAACTGACAGTTTGATAAGTGGAAATGAATCGATGTAGTTTATTTGGATTTTCAAGTAATATTCAAAGAGTGCTTCACAAGAGATTACTACACACAATTAGCATTCATAGGATTGGGGAGTGTTATATAAGCATAGCTTGTGAATAATGCAATTGCTTAAAAATGTGTTGCTGGAAAAGCGCAGCAGGTCAGGCAGCATCAAAGGAGAAGGAGAATCAACGTTTCGGGCATAAGCCCTTCTTCAGGAATAACGTAATTGGCCAAACACAGAGGTTAAAAATAAAGTTGGTCAGCTGTGACTATTCCAGTACTGCGAAATACACATCAACTATTTACAATCTACAATAATGAATAAGATTAGAGGTAAGTATAGCATGTTCAATTTTGTGGGAAACCTATCCGTGAGGAAGATGTAAAGTAACTGTCGGGGTAATAGACAAAGATTAATTGGACTGATTCATGGAATTAGCGGAATTGTCCAATGAGAACAAAATGGTAAACTAGGATTATATTCACTGTTGGGAAAAAGAATCAGTGGTGATTTAACAGAAACATATCACATTCTTAAAAGGCTTAACAGACATAGGCTAAAAAAGATGCCTTCCTCTGCAAGAAATTGAGAACACAAATTCATTGTCTCAGAACAAGGGATTAAATCATTCAAACCAGAGATGAGGAGGCATTGCTTTGCTCAAAGGTTGTGAAACTCAAGAATTCCTACTCAATAAAATTGTGGATGTTTAAACATAGGATATGTTAAAGACATTTTTCAATAGATTTATGGGGACAAAGAAAATGAAAGAATATGGCAACTTTGTGACAAGATCAAATTTAGTTTGAAGATTAGCCTCAATCTTCTTGAATGTCCAAGGTGGTTCAATGGGTCAAATAATATACTTTAACTTCTGTTATACTTCTTATATTGTTACATTCTCACGCTGCAGATTTTGGTTTTGTTTTATTCAATTTATCTTAGCGAACTAACTAAAACACCTGAAAAGATCTATTCATGTAGTTTTAGGAATGAAATTAATTTTGCAACCATTTCCTTCACAAATTCTAAAAATATATCAATAGTGAATTTCACTGATCTTGTACATATTCATGAATTTTTCTGCTGCCCAAGTTTAGTTGTTATAGGAGTATTTTAATCACACCTGCTGAGTAACAATGCAGTGAGTCAGTCTGTTGTTCTTCTAACATTCTCGGCAAGAACATCATACTCAATGCCCATGACTCTCAAACAGAGTCTTAGCACAGTTCCAAGAAATATTCTGATATAGTGTATAATAAGCTAAAAGGAAATCTCTGTGCTTTGGAACCATCTCATGACACATGCTTTAGTACTGCATCAGGATTTTCTTCAAAAGGTACAGTTGCTTCAAGAACTAGGATATAACTTTACATTTGCAATGTCTTGCACAAAAACCTTGTCTAAAGACAGTTGACAGAATGAAACAATAAACATCAAATGAAAGGCATTTTACACTTATGTGAGGAATAAGAGAATGGTCAAAGAAAGAGTAGGACCTATCATGGATAGCATAGGGAACTTGTGTGTGGAGTCTGAGGAGGTAGAGGAAGCCCTAAATGAGTTTTTTGCTTCTGATTTTATGAAAGAAACGAACTTTGTAGTGAATGAAACCTTTGAAGAGCAAGTGGGCATGCTGGAATGGATTGAGATAGAGGAAGCTGATGTGCTGAAAATTTTGTCAAACATTAAGATTGACAAGTCGCCAGGCTCGGACCAGATTTGTCCTCGGCTGCTTTGGGAAATGAGAAATGCGATTGCTTCGCCACTTGCGGAGATCTTTGCATCCTCGCTGAGGACTGGAGAGAGGCAAATGTAATTCCTCTCTTCAAGAAAGGAAATAGGGAAATCCCTGGCAATTACAGACTAGTAAGTCTCATGTCTGTCGTCTGCGAGGTGTTAGAAAGGATTCTGAGGGATAGGATTTATGACCAACTGGAAGAGCATGGCTTGATTAAATGCAGTCAACACGGCTTTGTGAGGGGCAGGTCATGCCTCACAAACCTTATCGAGTTCTTTGAGGATGTGACTAGAAAAGCTGATTAGCTGTGGATGTGGTGTATGTGGACTTCAGCAAGGCATTTGATAAGGTTCCCCATGGTAGGCTCATTCAGAGGGTCAGGAGGAATGGGATTCAGGGGAACATAGCTGTCTGGGTACAGAATTGGCTGGCCAACAGAAGACAGCAAGTGGTAGTAGAAGGAAAGTATTCTGCCTGGAAGTCTGTGGTGAGTGGTGTTCCACCGGGCTCTGTCCTTGGGCTTCTAATTTTTGTAATTTTTATTAATGGTTTGGATGAGGGGATTGAAGGATGGGTCAGCAAGTTTGCAGACGACACAAAGGTTGGAGGTGTCGTTGACAGTATAGAGGGCTGTTGTAGGCTGCAGTGGGACATTGACAGGATGCAGAGATGGGCTGAGAGGTGGCAGATGGAGTTCAACCTGGATAAATGCGAGGTGATGCATTTTGGAAGGTCGAATTTGAAAGCTGAATCCAGGATTAAGGATAGGATTCTTGGCAGTGTGGAGGAGCAGAGGGATCTTGGTGTGCAGGTACATAGATCCCTTAAAATGGCCACTCAAGTGGACAGGGTTGTTAAGAAAGCATGTGGTGTTTTGGCTTTCATTAACAGGGGTATTGAGTTTAAGAGTCGTGAGATCTTGTTGCAGATTTATAAAACTTTGGTTAGACCGCACTTGGAATACTGTGTCCAGTTCTGGTCGCCCTATTATAGGAAAGATGTGGATGCTTTGGAGAGGGTTCAGAGGAGGTTTACCAGGATGCTGCCTGGACTGGAGGGCTTATCTTATGAAGAGAGGTTGACTGAGCTTGGACTTTTTTCATTGGAGAAAAGGAGGAGGAGAGGGGACCTAATTGAGGTATACAAGATAATGAGAGGCATAGATAGAGTCGATAGCCAGAGCCTATTTCCCAGGGCAGAAATGGCTAACACAAGGGGTTATAGTTTTAAGCTGGTTGGAGGAAAGTATAGAGGGGATGTCAAAGGTGGGTTCTTTACACAGAGAGTTGAGAGAGCATGGAATGTCTTGCCAGCAGCAGTTGTGGAAGCAAGGTCATTGGGGACATTTAAGAGACTGCTGGACATGCATATGGTCACAGAAATTTGAGGATGCATACATGAGGATCAATGGTCGGCACAACATCGTGGGCTGAAGGGCCTGTTCTGTGCTGTACTGTTCTATGTTCTATGAAAGCTGTCATGAGGTCACACCGGTACCGTGCTTGGCCACCTTTCAATTACTAGAAAACATGCAGAATTGGTACAGGCTTAGAAGCAGATAACCCAGCAACACCTTGGCCAAGGAGTTCATAGCTTAGGAAAACATTTTAAAAATAATAAATTAAACAAAATTCTTGACAAAAATAGATGAGGAACAATTAATAGGAATTTGTTCATGTGTTTTGGATATCACAATTAGATATTGCAACTACAGCATTTGGCTCTTGACATCGTTATTAATTATCTGGAACATTGTTACCATCAATTGCGTGTTTCATGTGACGAAACACACTATGTTCATACAGTCATAGAGTTATACAGCACAGAAACAGACACTTCAGTCCAGATCACCCATACTGACCAGATATCTTAAACTGATCTAATCCTAACTGTGGGATTTGGCCCATGTTTTCCTCCACCACCTCCACTGGCAGCTCATTCCATACATGCATCACACTTTCTGTGAAAAGGTTGCCCCTCAGGTCTCTTATAAATCACACCCCTCTCACCATAAAACCTATAACCCTCTTGTTTTGGACTTCCCTTCCCTAGTGAAAGACCCTGGTTATTCACCCTATCCATGTCCATGTCCATTATGATTTCATAAACCTCAGCCTCCGATGCTCCATGGAAAATATCCACAGCTTATTCACCCTCTCCTTGTAACTCAAGCCCTCCAATCCCAGCAATATCTTTGGAAATTTTCTCTCAATCTTCCCAAGTTTAACAACATTTTTCAGGGACACCAGAATTGAACCAGTATTCTGCAAGTGGCCTGTACAGCCGCAACGTGACATTCAAACTCCTATACTCAATGAATTACTAATGAAGACAATCTTCACTACCCTGTCTACCTGGTACTCCACATTCAAGGAATTATGCAACTGCACCCCTAGGTTTTATTGTTTGACAACACTCCCCAGGGTCCTACCATTAACATAATAAGTCCTGCCCTAGTTTGCCTTACTAAACGCAACACCTCACATTTATCTAAATTGAACTCCATCTGCCACTCCTCAGTCCATTGGCTCATTTGATCAAGGTCCCGTTGCATTCTAAGATAACCTTCTTTATTGTCCATTACACCACCAATTTTGGTGTCATCTGTACACTTACAAACCACATTTCCCATGTTCACATTCAAATCATTTATATAAATGATGAAGAACAGTGGACTCAGTGCCGATCCTTGCATTCACCTCTAGTCACAGGTTTCCAGTCTGAACCACAAGTCTCTAACACTACCTTCTGTCTCCTATCTTCAAGCCAATTTTGTATCGAATTAGCTAGCTCCCCTTTGATTACATCTGCAAGTCATTTACATTTTACCATATTTTCATTTCTCCAGTTATTTACAAAAGATAATTCTGTATGTACATGGGTAAAAGTCAAATGTTTGAGGTCAATAACGCAAAAAAAGTTGAGAAATGCTTTCAACTGAAACAAATCCAACCAGCTCATCTAACATCGCTCTGAAAATAGTCCATAAGGTAATGCAGTGGGGCATGCCCATACCAGTCAGTTATTCTCTTTATCTCTCACTTTACATATTTTTATTAAGTAGCCTTCCCAACAGCACCACCTCACATTCTGGAGAGGAAGCAGCATATTGTCTGGAGTTTCAATGCTGCTCATGAGCCAGAAGGAAAAGCAAAAGCAGTGCTGCGACACCAGAAAATATCACATCAACAGCTCCAACCCTCAGCTCGGCCTTGGTGCAGGAGGATTGCACTGAGTCAACATTGCAAAGAACTGAACTTGCAAGGCATCTAACTTTCCCTGCCTCGCCAGGAGCAGTGAGGGTGCTGAATGGTAACACAGACTCAGGCTGAACTTAATGAAAAGTCACCAGAGAAGTTCTTCTCTGCATTAACCTCAGTTATATTGCTTTTGAATTCTCACCGATCTGCCATTTTCTCCCTACAAGCATGACGTGGGATCCACATTGTTCATGTAGTAATTAACAAGTGGAAGCTTGAAGAAGTGAAGTAAATGCAACTTTTTTTCAAAAAACATTGGATAATAAATTGAAGTTTTTAAAATGATTGTCAAGATTTTTTTCTGAAACGTTTGGGCTTTGATCCTTGAAAAACCAGCACTGACTTATTCATACAGTATATGTTCTTTTTTAGCAAATATCTTGGGGTCAATTTTATATGAGCTCAGTTTTGAATGATTACATACAATAATTTTATTTTCATTTAGCTTAAATATATAACATTATTTGGAGCATATGATGCAGTAACAGAAACGACATACTCCCTCTGATGTATACCTCCAGTGCAGAATTGCTGTCCACAGGTGTATCTCTATAGTTTACTTGCTGAGTGCATAAAATGAGGTTAACAAGCGAAACTGAATAATCACTCACAGTGTGTTTAGGTTCTTTTGCCTCTTAAAAGCTCCAGGTGGAATTTCTCTGATCCTGTTAAATCTCAGATCCCTGCAAGAAAATCAGTAAAATTCAAACATTAATCATTGAAAGTGCTGTTTCATTGGTAATAATTAAATAAACTGATTTTAACTTGCTAGGTGTAGCTGTATCCCAAATGTTGAATTTTCTCTTCTAGGAGTTCGCCATCATAGCTGGTTCTGGATATTCTGACAGAGTGCCTTGGGGTGGCATGGTGGCTCACCGGTTAGTATTGTTGCCTCACAGCACCAGGTACATTAGTTCAATTCTACCTTTGAATGACTGTATAGAGTTTGCACATTCTCCCCGTGTCTACATGGGTTTCCTCTGGGTTCTTCAGTTTCCTCTCAGTCCAAGGATGTGTTGGTTAGGTTGATTGGCCATGCTAAATTGTCCATAGTGTCCTGGGATATGTAGATTAGGTGGATTAGTTATGGGAAATACAGAGTTACAGGGATAGGGTAAGGATGTGAGTCTGGGTGGGATATTTTTTGGAGGGTCAGTGTGGACTCAATGGGTCAAATGGCCCGCTTTCACACGGAAGTAATTCTATATTTTTTTGAATTCTATAACATTGCCTGGTTTTAACTACTACAAGAAACATTCCCAATAGGATGGGGATAGTGGGAGAACGTCCAGTCAGTCAAGGTGATGTTTTGAGATTTCTTATATTTTCTTTCACATTTTACGTTATGTTTATGGCAATAAAAATTAACACTATTGTCACTAAAGATTCAGGGCTATAAGATTAATAAAATCAAAAAGCCACATATATCCTCTATTAAGCACTCTCTAAAGAGTTTCAATTACTGTATTTTTTAATGAGTAGCTGCTTATCTTGACCGGGGCGTTCCCTTCAGGAGATGACCTGTCTGTGTCTCCTCCCAGACAGGTCCACAATGACCAAGGCTGAACATGGTGGCATACTGGCAATGTCAATACATGAGGGTCAGTCAGAGTCGAGAATGTGGTGCTGGAAAAACACTGCAGGTCAGGCAGCATCCGAGGAACAGGAGAATCGATGTTATGGGCAAAACCTTTTCTTCAGGATTGAGGCTGGTGAGCCAAGGAAGTGGAGAAATAAATGGGAAGGTGGTGGGGCTTGGGGGAAAGTAGCTGAGAGTGCAACAGGAAGATGGAGGTGAGGGTAATGGTGATAGGTCGGAGATGAGGGTGAAGGATGATGGACAGGTAGGACAGGTCATGAGGGTGGTGTCGAGTTGGAAGGTTGGATCTGGGATAAGGTGGGGGGAGGGGAAATGAGGAAACTGGTGAAATCCACATTAATGACGTGTGGTTGGAGAGTCCCAAGGTAGAAGATGAGGCATTCTTCCTCCAGGAATCAGGTGGTTATGCAGTGATGGAGGAGGAGACCCAGGACCTGCATGTCCTTAACGGACTGGGAGGGCAAGTTGAAGTGTTCGGCGATGGGGTTGGTTAGTGAAGGTGACCCGGAGATGTTCTCTGAAGCGTTCTGCAAGTAGCTGTCCTGTCTCCCCGATGTAGAGGAGACCACATCGGGAGCAATGGATGCAGTAAATGAAATGTGTGACAGTGCAGGTAAAACTCTGATGGATGTGGAAGGCTTCTTTGTGGCCTTAGATGGAGGGGAAGGGAGGTGTGGGTGCAGGTCTTACAATTCCTGCAGTGGCAGAGGAAAGTGTTGGGAGGGGAGGGTGGGTTGGTAGGGGGTCAGTCAACTAGGTTCAAATCCCACATTGGTGGCTGGTGGATTTGAAATTAATAAAACTTTGGAATAAAATGTTAATCTCAGTTAAAAAAAAATCTAATTTACTCATGCCTTTTAAGGAAGAAAATCTGCAATCCTTACTTGTAACTTCAGAATCGAACAATGTGGTTGCCATGTAAAAAGGCCTAGCAAAATATGCAGAAAGGGATGAGCAACAAATGATATTCACATCCCATAAAATCACAAAAATAAGTCTTAGAACTATGAATACCTGCCATCCCCAGTCAAATCAAAGGATTCCCTGAATTCCAGTAGATTTGTGAAGGGTCAACTATTATCCTTATACTTATGGGGCTACAGACCCATTGTGGTTTATTCTGCTGCTAAAGTACAGGTCTGTCTCCTTTCAAGAATACATCTAGGTTAGTTAAAAATTTGGAGGCATACTAGATGTCGTGTTAAGCGCAAAACCAAAATCTGTATTAGATATTACGTGGCATCTGGAGTGTAAATTTCATTGAATTTCTTTACATTTATGTTCTAGCATGCATTGAAAGCTATCTCAGAGATTAGTGAGCCCTGCAGGATTTGCAATGATTAAGATGAATATAAAATCCAGCACAGCTTTCTAGTCTTGCTCCTAAACTTCCAATGTGAGGTCTGGCAGCACTGGGATTAGGAGTTCATAAAATGTACTTTATGGTATCACATATAAATTCAGATATCAATATTGTAGGTGGAAAGCTAACTTCTGAATAAACCTATCAAATAAAAAGATATAAAGCACAGAAATTCATTCAACAATTAAACTGAAAGAGGACTTATAAATATATTTGTTGCCAATTGTTTCAAACATTTTTCATAAGAAGCCAAACTATTGCTTGGAATGTTACAGGAGAAAATAAAAAGAATGATTAATGCTAACTCTTCTTAATGCCCACAAATCTAAATCTCACTGAAAAACATGTTAATATTTGCAGAGCTTCCCCAAGGAGTCCTGCATTTTCTTTTTTGCAGTGTGATGAAATTTCATCCAAGAGAACATCCAATGATGATCATTAAAATACAATCCATATTTAGGCGAAAGTGAGGACTGCAGATGCTGGAGATTAGAGTCAAAAGTGTGGTGCTGGAAAAGCAAGTAGGTCAGGTTGCATCCAAGGAGCAGGAGAATCGAAAATTCGGGGAAAATGTTTTTGCCTGAAACGTCGATTCTCCTGTTCCTCGGATTCTGCCTGACCTGCTGTGCTTTTCCAGCACCACACTCCAGAATCCATATTTAGACTGGTCATCTTGGCTCTTTGATTGTGGAAACTAGACTGCTTTGAAATCCATAAGTCACACCTCAATTAAAATCGTGGCAGCATAATTTGATATAAATGTGTTATTTCCTCATCTCGGTGTTTTTGTTGCTTGGTTTCCATCACTTCATGCACCCATTCTACAAGTTGCAGCACTGAATAGGAGCTCAGCAAGCACAAACATTTTTTAAACTGCTGCAACTTTTTTAAATGATAAATTTCACCCAGATAGTACTGATAGAGTTGATGTCACTTCATAATATTCAGGCCAGCAGTTTCCTACTCTGATGGAACCTGGGTGAAACAGGAGTTTGAAAAGTAATGGGACTTCACATATACTCAATGGTCCATTAAGTACCCCCAAACTTTCAGACAACCAGACTTAGCCAGGAATCCTATAAAGTTATGCAAACTGGACTCCTACTTGTTGTGTTTTGTCATTCAGTCCGTGTGTCAGTATACCTTTAAGAGATATATTCATGATACAATCATGCCATTATTTCACATGACCTGAGAGTGCAATGATCTCATACTTGACTTTAATCCAATCATTCACAGCATTTATAACAAAGTAAATTACCCGATAGCATATATTGATGCAATTAAATATGATCTGATCACCATGATGGAGATGGGGCTGCAGGAGGATAAGGATTTGGTCTGGAATATTGAAGTGTATGTGATAATCAAGATTAAGAATCAAGGTAAAAGGTGGAGAGATAGCATTATTAATCAAGGATAGCATTTGTGCAATGAATCTGTTTCAGCAGATGAGCATGTAGAATCAATTTAGGTGAAGATGAGTAATAGGAGGGGAAATAAGTCATGAATAGGAAACATCTACAGGGCCTATAAATATAAATTTATATAAACAAGAAAAAGCATACAAAAAAAAATATTGGCTGCCTGTGATAAGGGGACAACAATAATCAAGCGTAGCTTTATTCTACATAGACACTAGAAAAGTCAGATTAATAGTAGACTGGATGAGAAGTTCATAGAATACTTTTGAGGTTATTCATAGAGCAGTGTATTTTGGAACTGACCAGAGAGCAGGTTAAATTAGAATCAATTGTTTTACATTGTTTAGTGTGACAGGGTTAATTATTGACTTCAGAGTAAAGACAATCCTAAGTAGCAGCAACCACAATAGCTATTTTTAAATTAATCTCTTTGGATATGTTATAACACATTCCAGACTTGAATCTAAGCCTTCTGGCCCAGAGGTATTGACGCTACCAGGTCTTGTAGTGACCATAATATGATTACATTTACATTCAATTTACATGAGAGACTATTGGTCTAAGAATAATATTTCAATCTGAATATTAAATCTATGTGGGCATGAGAGCTAAGATAACTGAATTAAAGTGGTTTATTAGGCTTCAGGATAGATCAATATCAACATTGTAGCAGACATTTAAGGGGACATTAAACGATAGGTTAAACTATTCTCATGGTGGATTTACATGAGAAGTTAATGGAGACTGCATTTTTACCCTCTGTTGTGGATTCACTTTGACCACTTGATATTTCAGACTGTGATCTCAGTAAACATTTTGAAGCTATTTGTGCCTGTTAGATAATTGCCAGAGAGTATGGGAGGGACTCAAACCATCAAATGACTGTAACTCTACAGGAGAGACTGTAACTCCACAACTGTGGAGTTTGCATATTCTCCGTGTCTGCATGGGTTTCCTCCAGGGGCTCCAAGATGTGCAGGTTAGGTGAATTGGCCATGCTAAATTGCCCACAGTGTTCAGGAGTGTGTAGGTTAGGTGCACTCATCAGGGGTAAATGTAGACTAATAAGGTGGGGGAGTGGATCTGAGTGGATTGCTCTTCGGAGGGTCGCTGTGGACTTGTTGGGCTGAAGGACCTGTTTCAACACTGCAGGGATTCCTTGATTCTATGAATTGAAAGAGATGGAGCAATTATTTTGTCTCAAACAATTAGGTTTAGCCCAAAGCAGCTGCGCCATCACAGCACCAAACTTCCAATTTGATAGTTTCTTCAGGTGACATACTGAAATCCAGAACTTTGGCTTATTAAAAGAGGACAACAAGGATCATATATCATGCCCAGTGGAAGGTTTTGGTCTTGACTATTTCACAAGGTTGAGCCAAAATGGCAAACAGGAGCCAATTCCATAATTCCTGTCAATATTCACTGAGCAAGCAAGTTTCACGGACAAGCAGGAACCCCCCTCACCACTCCCCTCCAACCAAGTTCAGACCCGAGCCCAGTTGATTCCATTGTGGGTGTAGGTGTCTTATAACTCTCCACACTCCACAACCACCAGCACAACCCTAGTCATAATCTTTGAGGATTCTGCTCAGCTTCTTAAGGACATGAAACTCAGAGGAGTTATGAACTATAGTTTGGATTCAGGAAACTTTTGCAAGTTATGCTTAAAAGGGCTTACGCATGACCTGCTATGACTCATTCCATGTCCTCCATAATGCCTTCAGGCCTTCCATGCACATTCTCTTGCCCTGCATCCTCCATGCCTAGTCATTCAATATGCACATTGAAACCAATGAGTCATAAGATAAAAATAACATATTTTGAAATAAACCCAAAGAAAACCTATTCAGAAAAATGTTTTGAAGATAATTGCTACTCTTAACAATCCTAAAAAAGTAACAATCAGACAGGGGCATCGCAATAGCAATAACAAAAGTTTTGTCTCATTTCACTTCTCTTCATCTTGTCTAAATAAACATACATTAATTGAAACAAAGAGTTCAAAAAAAAGGTAAATGTAGAGTAACAGGGTAGGGGAATGGGTCTGGGCAGATGACTCTTCGGAGGGTCGATGTGGACTTGTTGGGCTGAAGGGCCTGTTTCCACACTGTAGGGATTCTAAAATTCTAATGGCATATTGTTGTCAGGTTTACAAATTAAACGCATTTGATTGGTTTAGATTGCTGTACTTCTGCCAGTAGCTACAAGTAAATTGTCACAAAGTCACTTCAAGTCTGAGTATCCTTTTAACAATAGGAAAAGTGTTTGGTGCTATTGAAACTCTTCTTCAACTCTTAAGAATTTTTCCTTTCAGTCACTTTTTCTCTAAAGTTAATTTTTCTTTTTCTCTTTATATCTATCTCTCATTGTAGCTTATTTGACACTGAAGACACCATTATAATTCACTCTTACATCTCAGTCTTTGCACTAATAATTCCGCAATACTTCAATCTGTTTGAATAAAGAAATACACCTGTTCATTCAGATCCCTGATGCCCTGTAAAGACCATAGTACCACTTTCATCTCACATTCCAGCAACTTGCAACAGAAAACATCATTGCCATTAACAGGCATAGGCAAGCTGAATAAATAGCGACTGCTGTTCAGTCTCCTGCCATGGGAACTGTAAAAGATTGTGTAGACAATCTGTAAAAATGTGGAATTATTTTAGTGATTGAAAATATGTTTTCAGCAGTGAGAAGTCCCACAGAACAGAATTACACTCTGTTTCATATCATGTATAAAAAAGATTGAATAAAAAATTGTCAGTGAGACCTTTTATTTTGTATTTAATACGTTATTACATAAAAATATGCAACCCTGAGCACTAGATCTTACTATTTCAAATCAGTCATGGTTATTGTGAACGGGCTATAATGCCTGCTATTCCTCCCAGACCTCCGACACTATCTTGCTCCCACATGACGATAATATACTAACATCAGACTTGATTGATTCAGAGTGGGCCCCCAGCCACTTTCTGGGACCTCTTTTGGAGGGGATTTCCCCAATGCCTATTGAAAACAAATATCCAACCCCACAGATTGTACCCCTAATAATGTTCCCAACCTTGAAACCAATCCTCCATTACTTTCCCCATCCAAAATCCCAGACTTGCCTCTAGTCTAGCCTCCATACAGATCAGCTATCAGCTCCCTCAAGTGCCACTTCTTCCCAAATAGGAATGGAAGTCCTAGTCTGAATCATTTGTGTCTGCTCTTAGCATATAATTACATGTGACAGCAGGATTCAATGTTAGTGGGCTCAAGACCAACTTTTCTGTTGATGTGAGGATTTGGAAAAATATTTCCATGTCAATCAAGTCTCTGTCCTCACTTCATAAAACATTGCATTCTGCTTTGTACATGGAGCTGTAGCTTGGTGAAAGTAGTCACTCATTTAGTTACCCCTTGACTGCCCAGTAATGTTAATAGGTCACCAATGTGCTCGCATTCCCAAGCAACTTTACCGAGGAGAACAGATTTAATGTACTGACTCTTTTAATCCCTCAAATTGGTTACTGCAAGTTTGCCAGTGAATAGTTTCAGTTAATACAGAAGTTATTATAGCATGTCCTGCTGTTTCAGTCTTATTTTCAGTAAACGGCTGACTAGCCACCTTCTTTTCCTAGCTGATATGTTAGCTGATATTGTTCATGGTTATGTCTCTTCAGGTTTCACTCACTTTTAAATTGGTCATTATCATCGCTTTCCTCAAAAAGAAATCCTTAACCTCAGTCTTAAAAACTGCTTTCTCAATTCTAAACAATCTTTCTTTCCAAGGTCCTTGATTTTGTTTTCATTTTCAAATCCAGGCCCGTCTTCCCTGAAACTCCATGTTTGAATTACTTCAGTCACATTTATACCCAATTATGCACTCAAAATGTCACAAATTACATCCTGTACATCTGTGACAATGGTAAGCTTTCTTACCTTTTAACACTGTTTCTACACAAAATCTACTCAGTAGAAAATCAGTGTCTTGGTGCACAATCTCAAAGGTTAATAAGACCAGTTTATGAACAATTCTCCAGCTCAGATACAGTGGAACAGGCCAGAAGCTTTGTTTTTCAAAAGTAGCTTTATGCTCCTGACTGACATTGTGATTAGTTTAAGACACTCACATCTTATACAAAGGCAAATAAACTTCAGCAGTGATAAAGAAAAGGTCAGTTAATACTAGTGAAGTTTCCAATGCAATTTTCACTAAGGATTGTGCTAGATTGTTACAACTCTTTATTTTTATGACACACACATGATTATAACTTTATCATGGAGGTGCTAAATATCATAGAGTTATTAAGGAGATTCTTGATTTTCTTTATTTTCCAGATACTTTCTGACAATTTCCTTATGTAATTTGTAGCATTTGTGCAATGCCTGAGTGTTGCAGTAGAAACTCTAGACCTTTGACATAGTTGGTGATTATATTGCACGAAGGGGTTTAAAGGGAGTCACCACAGTTCATCAAGCTCTGATCCAATAATTTATGAGGATTGCTTAGGCATCACTCTAGTGTAATGGTAGTAACAATGTCAAAGGCTGCTGACTTCTCTCAGGAAAGCAGTGCTCATTCTCCTCACGTCCTCGCTGTTACCTAAAAAACCAGCCAGCCCAGACTGCTGCCACGCTGACACTGTGTCCTTAGATCCTTGTCTCTCTATCTTCTCCATATCTACTCTATGCAGGTCTCTCAGTGTTCTGTAAATTTCAATTAGATTCCCCGTTATTCTTCTAAACTCCATCACATACAGATTGAGAGTCGTCAACCACTTCTCATGAGACAAGCCATTTATTCCCAGGATCGTTCTTGTGAACTGCCTCTAACCCCCTCCAAGGCCACCGCATCCTTCCTTAGATATTGATCCCAAAATTGCTTGCAATATTCAAAATGCAGTCTGGCTAGAGCCTTATACAGCCTCAGCAATGTGTCCCTGCTGTTGCATTCTAGCGCCTTCAAAACAAATGTTAAAACTGCTTTTGCCTTCCTAACTGCCAGCTGAACCTGCATGTTACCCTTATCTCTGAAATAGTGTTATCATTTCAATCTAATTTGCTACTGTAATATATATAACCATGCAATACATACTCCAAATGTGATTTAGATTAGATTAGATTAGATTACTTACAGTGTGGAAACAGGCCCTTCGGCCCAACAAGCCCACACCAACACGCCGAAGCGCAACCCACCCAGACCCATTCCCCTACACCTAACACTACGGGCAATTTAACATGGCCAATTCACCTGACCTGCACATTTTTGGACTGTGGGAGGAAACCGGAGCACCCGGAGGAAACCCACACAGACACGGGGAGAATGTGCAAACTTCACACAGTCAGTCGCCTGAGGCGGGAATTGAACCGGGTCTCTGGCACTGTGAAGCAGCAGTGCTAACCACTGTGCTTCCATGCCGCCCCAAATTTTTAATATTTTCCTGGATTTCTCAGTTAACTATTTTCATTTTTATCATTTTTTTCCTAGCTGGATAGTTCTCATTCTGATTATACTCTAGCAGATTTCAATCCAATTCTCCTCAGATAATATATTCTTACTGCTTATTTCAACTAAAGTGATTTGCCTCCTTATCAATCAATACTTCAGCATTAACTCTCACTTGGTTCTAAAGTCAGGATCCTAAAGCTTGCAGGTAAGCTTGCAGGTAAGCATTGAGTTATTGAACTGTTTCAATGCCTCCTTGGAACAGTAAGCTCACCTCCTTCAGCTCCACTGGATGGTCACCAATCATATTTTTCTGTATTATCTGAGTTCTAAACTGTCTAACACTGCATGTTGTTCGTAACCACAGTCTAGGGAGGACGATCTTAAAAATCCTTACCCTATGATCCTACCAAAAGTGGCTAATTGTAGCTTGTGCAATTAACCCTCTACCTAAAAAGATGCAAGTTTCTGATAATGATGCTGAGGATTAATTCAATGTTATTCTGGTCTTTCATGCTCCAATTCTCCCTTTAGAATAAAAAGATGTTTATTAAAATCACACTGGAAAATAAGCAATTGCACTTCTGAGCATTCATTCTCAGTTTGACTGGCTGTGAAATATTGACCTGACAGGAATTTTTGCTGGGTCCCTCTCATTTCATTATTGTACTCAGAGAGAAACATGTTATCAGTAAGTAAAGCAATTCCAACATTGATACAGCAAGTGAAAGACCTTCTTAAAAGATCTTACATAACATTCTCTAATGGAATAACTGATCTTTGTGTTTTTCTTTCACTTCCTGGAGGGGAAATGCCTGACCTCTATTTGGCAATTACCAACAGGGGCATGATTAAAATCTGGAGCTTACTGTGTGGCCAATTGCAAATGCAAACCTGTGTTCTGATACTCCATGTTATGGCCTGTCTCAGCATTCCACAGTATAGCTTGTGAACAAGACTTCATTTTTAGCAGTTAACAAATATGCAAGTTCCAAAAGACATTTTCAGTACTCAAAGAGATTAATCCACTCTGTTTCATGTCAGTAATGTGTGCCAGCGGCAAAAGAAAATTCACTTTTATTACTGCAATTCACTACAGTTGTGACTAGTTTGCGCTGAGCATTGGTTAAGACTATAGCGCTCAATACAACTTATTCAGGAACGTTGCTATCGTCCACAGAGTGTCTATTAATTTTGTTTTAGTTGCTAATACTATCAGAAAATTAAGGGGAAAACCATGTCATAATCTTTTTTAAATTGGCCAGTAAAAAGTGAAACATGATTATTCTATAATGATGGAATGGGTTTTATAAGTAGCCAGTAAAATACTTACAGTCTAAAACTATTAAATACACCAATCTGATCTATCCACCCAATACAGTATATGCAGAATAAATTCAGGAAAAATATATCAAATCTGATGTTATTCATTATACACAAGGCAACTACTTAAAATCACTCTACTCAATTTTAAACTCTTAGGCAGTTCCTTGGGATTGAAGATGACTAATTTAAGGGTATGAAATGGCTGACAAGTCCAATGTGTGATTGGAAGACTCTGCTCCATGTGTGGTAGGTGATGCTTGAAGGACCAGATGTGCTGTTGGAAATTTGTGATCTCTCTCCAATGTCTCATCTCCTACCTCTGCATGCTCCTAATGAAGTGCCTTCCTGAAAAAACTTCTCCATTTTGATCAGTCAAAGAACAGGACCTCCCATGAGTCAGTGGGGATGTTCTGATATATTCAGGGATTTTCTGGGGACATACCCTAAATAATTTCCACTATCCTCCCGTGGGTCTGCTATTGCAAACGCATTTGGAGTTGCACAGTTGCTTCAGGACTCAGATGTCAGGCATACAATTTTTATGTCCCCATGCAGTGGTGGTATTGGTTTTGAGTGAATATTGCTGGTCATGTTGTTTTGGGAGAGGTGCAATTTTGAGACTGACTTTCTTAGCATCAGATTTGGAGGATCTGTAAAGGTACTGCTTGTGGCAACCTCCACTGCTTTGAGGTTCCCAATGCATTGTCTCTGAAGTAGAAAGGAACATAGGGTTTGCCCAGCAAACCCTAACCTCATGGGTTTGAGATCCTCATCTTCAAATACTCTATTCATTAGTAGGCAAAAGCTGATCTGCCATAGTGGAGGTGATGAATTTCATTGTCTACATTTGTCTTCAACAAGAGGAGGCTCCCAAGATACAGAGAAAAGTCCACATTTTCCAGATGTTGATCTTGACCAACTGAGGTGGGGAATGGAATATTTTGTTGTGTGTGTTGATTCTAAGATGCTCTTGGCTTTTCAGGTGTTTAGTGAAAGGTCCACATGATGGAGAGAAAGAGTTGACAATGAGTAAGTTTCTCAGGAACCACAGACAATGTAATGATTTTGGATAAAAGCAAATTACTGCGGATGCTGGAATCTGAAACCAAAAGAGAAAATGCTGGAAAATCTCAGCAAGTCTGGTAGCATCTGTAAGGAGAGAAAAGAGGATAAAAGCAAATTACTGCGGATGGTGGAATCTAAAACTGGATAAAAGCAAATTACTGTGGATGCTAGAATCTGGACTCAAAATGTCAGTTCTTTTCTCTCCTTACAGATGCTGCCAGACCTGCTGAGATTTTCCAGCATTTTTTCTTTTGGAATATAATCATTTTGTTTGGTAATTTGGGGAAATATTTGTAAAGAATGAGCCAATGGTAATTGAGAAAATGAGTTGTGGTACACTTACACAAATGAAGAACTTACTTCAAAGATATTGGGAGAGAATTAAGATAAGACTTTGAACATAGGTGCAGGGTTCACTGTGTGCACTTAACATCTACCTACTCGTGGCACCGCAAGCACTGCACTAAATTTACACTGCATGCAACTATGCTCCTTGAAATGATCATTAGTTGCAGAGATTCAGTATCAATGGATGGCTAGTACTGATTTAAGGTAGCCTGCACTTTGTCATGAATAGGTTCAATGTGATTCTAGAAAGTGTACAAGATTGATGGGAAGTGGAAAAGAGAAGAGATATCCTGTATCCACAGAGGGCAGGTGGCCCTCCAGACACTCAATCAGGAGGCATAGAGAAGAACCAATCCCACGTGATCACAGAGAGTCGTGTCTCAAGGGAAATCTCTTCTTCATTAAACAGTGGAAACAGAGTCTTTGAACACTTTTAAGACATTGGTAGATAGATTCCTGATAAGCAAGGGTGTGAAAGGTCATCAGGAGTAGTGAGAATATGAAGTAATCAGATCAGCCAGAAAGTCACTAAATGACAGAAGAAGCTAAAGGGGACAAGTGGCCTTCTCCTGCTCTTCATTTGTTCAGGTGATCCCAAGTGATTGTACATAAATTGTAAATGATCTCCATCAAATGGCATATAACAAAAACTTCATCTAGCTAGCAGCAATTGTTTCATGTTTAGCTTGTATGCATGTATGTATTAACTATTCAATCCAGTATATCCCCGTCACTCATCTACTAATAATTTCTATAAATATAGACACAACACAAAATTTCAGATGTTCTACCTTACCCTCACTCACTTTAGCACTGATGCATTTCTCATGGCTACATTTTACAGCTTACAAACACTGGTCACTTTTCAACTCATTTGGTCACATTACTCAAATATATTGCATAATGTTCACTGATGTAATTCCCCTTTTTCTTGCAACAGAAGATAATACATGAGACGAGGTTACAGGAAAGTACTGGAAAAGAAATGTGCCTGCATATATACAGGTTGGAGATTGTTCACCATTATGGGAAATAGTATCACTGAGGCCACAGTCACCACAACATGGAAATGTTTAATAACAAGTATACCTAAATGCCTAATCCTTCAACTCTCAGAACAATTCTCTATCATACTCTGCTAAAGTAGTGAAGGAAGAGGAAGAACAGAGTAAAGCTAAAGAGGCACTCAATCTTACAATCGCAGCCACCAGTTCAGATACTTACACTGTACATATGTCAGAGGAAAGAGGATAGATCACCATATGGTGATAAGTATGCAAAGGCTGAAGAGAAAAAGCAGTACTGAAGTCAACTCCACAAAGAATGAGGCTGTCACCTTAGTTCTGATGCAAAGGATGTCAATGAATATTTTGATGAAACAAGTTACAGAAAACTTTGATGAATTTGCATACCCACATACCTTATTGGCTGAATATAATCTCTACAGGCCATTTAAGACTGAGATAAGGAGGAAATTTCTAACTTAGAAGGTGATGAATCTTTGAAATCCTCTGATCCAGAGGGCTATGGAAATGTATTCATGTAATAGAATAGAATAGAATAGAATAGAATAGAATAGAATAGAAATGTACCGTCACATGTACTTTTACATGAAAAATACAGTGAAAAGTTTTATAAGTCACCACACCACAGAGCCTATATTAATGACAGAAGTCATACATAATAAAAAAAGTAAATTTAAGACAGAATTCATCACAGTTCCGTTAAAGGCTCCTGGGCATGAGGAAAGTTTATGAAGGAATAATGGAATATCCAGAAGATGCAGCTGGGATGAGACCACCATTCCAGGACAATACTGTCATGCTGGGGCACAGGCATACTGCACCAAAGAAGACCGACATACCAGGCTGAGATCGCCACTCCTGAATAAGACCACCTGCCAGACCACTGGAATACCTGGAAGCCAATGCCGAGACAGAAAACAGTAGGTTGCTGGAGACGAATGACATCAAGGAATTTGGAGATTGCCACTTTCCCTCTCTTGATCCAAAGATGTGCAGTTTAAGTGGACTGCTCATGCTAAATTATCTGTGGTAACCAGGAATGTATAGGCTGGGTGGATGAGCCATGGTAAATGCAGGAGTACAGGGATAGGGTGGGAGTTTGGGTCTTGGTGAGATGCTCTCCGGAGGGTCAGTGCAGACTCAATGGGCCTCTGTCTGAAATGTATTTTCAGGAGCAGCGAGAGCGAAGACCAGGGGGCTGCCAGAAGGGTAAATTTCCTTCTTAGAATGACTTACCTTGAGCGTCAGTGGCCTTCATTTTCGGAGCAGCGAGAGCGAGGACCGGGGGCTGCTGGGAATGTAAATTAATCCTTTAAAACCTTACCTCATGAATAGGCAAAGCGCACGCTGAGCAGGAGCGGACACGGGACTTCTGAGTCAGTGAGATAATATATTTGAGCCGTTGCTTTACCCAAAACACTACTTAGGCAGTGTCTCCCACCCATCCTCATCCTCTAACCAAAATAAAATGGCTCTGTGCCCCAGATTGGTAAGGTTAGTAGATTTTTTTAATATAGTCTGTTTGGGAATTCAGAACAGTGGGAATGGATGATAGGGCAGGTGAATGCTCCTCCTGTAGGATGTGGGAGGTAAGGGTCACCACAAGTGTATCCACTGACTTCACCTGCGGGAACTGCACCCAACTCTAGCTCCTCAGAAACCACATTAGGGAACTGGAGCTGGATGAACTTCAGATCATTCGTGAGGGTCAGGGGGTAATTGAGAGAAGTTACAGGGAGATGGTCACACCTCAGGTACAGAAAAATGGTAGATAGGTTGCAGTCAAGGGATGGAAAGAGAACCGGCAGACAGTGCAGGGAGTCCCTGTGCCCGTTCCTCTCAATAATAAGTATACTGTTTTGGATATTGTTGGGGAGGGCGGGGGGTGATGACTTGCCAGGGGTAAGCCATGTGGTACAGGTCTCTGACACAGAGTCTGTCCCTGTTGCTCAGAAGGGAAGGGGAGAGAGGAGGAGAGCATTAGTTATTGAGGACTCCATAGTTAGGAGAACAGATAGGAAATTCTGTGGGAAAGAGAGATACTTGTGGTTGCTCCCAGATGCCAGGATGTCTTAGATCATGTTTTCGGGATCCTTAAGGGGGAGGGGGAGCAGCCCCACGTTGTGGTCCACATAGGCACCAACAACATAGGTAGGAAAAGGGATGAGGATATTTAAAGCAGAAATTCAGGGAGCTAGGGTGGAAGCTTAGAGCTAGAACAAACAGATTTGTTACCTCTGGCTTGTTACCCATGCCACATGCTAGCAAGGCAAGGAATAGGGAGAGAGAGGAGTTGAACACTTGGCTACTGGGATGGTGCAGATGGGAGGAATACCTGGATAGTTGGGGCCTCTACAAACAGGGTGGTGTCCACCTGAACCAGAGGGGTACCATTATCCTGGGGGGGAAATTTGTTAATGCTCTTCGGAGAGTTTAAACTAATTCAGCAGGGGGATGGGAACCTGAATTGTAGCTCTAGTGTACAGGAGGTTGAGACTAATGAGGTCATAAATAAGGTTTCAAGGTCGCAAAAGTGTACCGTCAGGCAGGAAGGTGGTTTGAAGTGTGTCTACTTCAACAGCAGGAGCATCCGGTAAAAGGTGGCAGCATGGATTGGTACCTGGGACTTCAATGTTGTGGCCATTTTGGTTGTTGCAGGTTCCGGGTTTAGATGTTTCAGTAAGAACAGAGAAGATGGTAAAAGAGAGGGAGGTGTGCCATGGTTAGCCAAGGACAATATTATGGTGACAGAAAAGACATTTGATGAGGACTTGTCTACTGAGGTAGAGTGGGCTGAGGTTTGAAACAGGAGGTCCCCCTGTTGGGAGTTTTCTACAGGCTGCCGAATCATTCCAGAGATATAGAGGAAAGGATTGCACAAATGATTCTGGATAGGAGTGAAAGTACCAGGGTAGTTGTTATGGGGGACTTTAAATTTCCAAATATTGACTGGAAACACTACATTTCAAGTACTTTGGATGGGTCATTCTTTGTCCAATGCATGCAGGAGAGTTTTCTGACACAGTATGTAGATAGGCTAACAAGAAGCGAGGCCACATTAGATTTGGTACTGGTTAACGAACCTGGCCAGGTGTTAGATTTGGAGGTAGGTGGGCACTTTGGTGATAGCCACAATTCAGTTACATTTACTTTAGCGATGGAAGGGGATAGGTATATACCACAGAGCAAGAGTTATTGCTGGGGGAAAGGCAATTATGATGAAATTAGGCAAGATTTAGGATGCATAAGATGGGGAAGGAAACTGCAGGAATGGGCACAATTGAAAAGTGGAACTTGTTCAAGGAACAGCCACTGCGTGTCCTTGATAAATATGTACCTGTCAGGCAGGGAGGAAGTAGTCAAACGAGGGAGCTGTGGTTTGCTAAAAAAAGTTGAATCTCTAAGAAAGGAAGAAGGAGGCTTATGTTAAGATGAGGTGTGAAGGCTCAGCTAGGGTGCTTGAGAGATACGAGTTAGCCAGGAAGGACCTAAAGAAAGGGCTAAGAAGAGCCAGGAGGGGACATGAGAAGTCTTTGGCAGGTAGGATCAAGGAAAACCCTAAAGCTTTCTATAAGTATGTCAGGAATAAAAGAACAAGTAGAGTAAGATTAGGGCCAGTCAAGGACAGTAGTAGGAAGTTGTGCATGGAGTCCAAGGAGATAGGAGAGGCATTAAATGAATATTTTTTGTCAGTATTCACACTAGAAAAAGACAATGTTGTTGAGGAGAATATGGAGATATAGACTATTAGACTAGATGGGATTGAGGTTCATAAGGAGGAGGTATGAACAATTCTGAAAAGTGTGAAAATAGAAAGTATGAAATCCAATCCCTGGGCTGCATGGGATTTATCCTAGGATTCTCTGGGAAGCTAAGGAGGAGATTGCAGAAATCTTTGGCTTTGATCTTTATGTCATTGTCTACAGGAATAATGCCCAAAGATTGAAGGATAGCAAACGTTGTCCCCTCGTTCATGAAGGGGAGTGGAGACAACCCTGGTAGTTATAGACCAGTGAGCCTTACTTCAGTTGTGGGTAACGTGTTGGAAAAGATTATAAGAGATAGGGTTCATAATCATTTCAAAAGGAATAACTTGATTAGGGATAGTCAACACAGTTTTGTGAAAGATAAGTCATGCCTGACAAACCTTATTGAGTTCTTTGAGATGGTGACCAACCAGGTGGATGAGGGCAAAGTGGTTGATGTTGTATAAATGGATTTCAGCAAGGCATTTGATAAGATTCCACATGGTAGGCTATTGCAGAAAATACGGATGTGTGGAATTGAGGATGATAGGGCTTAGATCAGAAATTGGCCAGCTGAAAGAAGACGGAGGGTGGTGGTTGATGGGAAATGTCAATCTTGAAGTTCAATTACTAGTGGTATACCGCAAAGATCTGTTCTGGGGCCACTGCTGTTTGTCGTTTTTATAAATGACCTGGATGAGGGCGTAGAAAGATGGGTTAGTAAATTTGATGATGACACTAAGGTCGATAGAGTTGTGGACAGTGCAGAAGGATGTTGCAAGTTACAGAGGGACATAGATATGCTGCAGAACTGGGCCAAGAGGTGGCAAATCGAGTTTAATGAGGAGAAGTGTGAGGTGATTCACTTTAGCAGGAGTAACAGGAATGCAGAGCACTGGGCTAATGGTAAGATTCTTGGTAGTGTGGATGAGTAGAGAAATCTTGGTATCCATGTATATAGATCCCTGAAAGTTGCCACCCAGGTTGATAGGGTTGTTAAGAAGGCATACAGTGTGTTAGTTTTTATTGGTAGAGGGATTGAGTTTCAGAGCCAAGAGATCATGTCGCAGCTATACAAAACTCTGGTGCTGCCTCACTTACAGTATTGCGCACACTTCTGATCGCCGCATTATAGGAAGGATGTGGAAGCATTGGAAAGGGTTCAGAGGAGATTTACCACAATGTTATCTGGTATGGAGGCAGGTCTTTTGAGGAAAGGCTGAGGGATTTGAGGCTGTTTTTGTTAGAGAGAAGAAGATTAAGAGATGACTTAATAGAGACATACAAGATGATCAGAGGATTAGATAGTGTGGACAGTGAGGGAAAATAGAACATTACAGTGCACTACAGGCCCTTCAGTCCTTGATGTTGCACCGACCAGTGAAATTAATCTGATGCCCATCTAACCTATACCATTCCATTATTATGCATATGCATGTCCAATGCCCATTTAAATGCCCTTAATGTCAGTGAGTCTACTACTGTTGCAGGCAGGCCATTCCACACTTTTACTACTCTCCGAGTAAAGAAACTACCCCTGATATCTGTCCTAAATCTATCACCCATCAATTTAAAGCTATGTCCTCCTTGTGTTAACCTTCACCATCCAAGGAAAAAGTCTCTCATTGTCCACCCTATCTAACCCTCTGATTATCTTATATGTCTCAATTAAGTCATTCTCAACCTTTGTAAGGTAAAGAGCCTTTTTCCTCAGATGGTGATGGCTAGCATGAGGGGACATAGCTTTAAATTGATGGGTGATAAATGCGGAACAGGTGTCATAGGAATGTTCTTTACTCAGAGTAGTAAGAGTATGGAATGCTCTGCCTACAATAGTAGTAGACCCACCAACTTTAAGGGCATTTAAATGGTCATTGGATAAGCATATGGACGTGAATGGAATAGTGTCGATTAGATGGGCTTCAGATTGGTTTCACAGGTCAGTTCAACATCGAGGGCCGAAGGGCCTGTATTGTGCTGTAATGTTCTATGTTCTATGTCAGATTATATCATAAAATCATATAATCCCAAGTAAATGGGGAAGCAGGCTTAATGGACAACTAACCTACTCATGTTCCTATTTTCCTAGTACAGCTTATTGCTGATGATACTCGGGCTGCTGCAGATATCATTGCCCAAAGGAGACTGAAGGGTTACACAGCAATTCACCTGTTTTTAAAAATTGTGGTCACGACTTGCTGGCTAAGTGGCAATGGCTCTAAGGAACATGAAACTGCTGTCATCTGTCAAGGCATTTGCACCCTGCAAACCTCCAATACACTTATTGTTGTATTTTAGTCAGTCAGCCCAGAATGCTGGCAGGTCAAATCAAGATGGTGCATACTGATGCCAATCTACAGAGAATCAACTTAGGTTTTCATGGAAGGCCATCTGTAGCTTTCTCAGCTAAATACTGCAGGTGGAGAAGCATCAGAGGAGTAGTGTAAGAGCAAAGGGATGTGGAATAAGTGCTAAGGGAATGCACAAGGGAAATCAGCTTATTTCTGCTTGCAGCATACAGAGTTTGAATTGATTAATTTGCATTTAAATATGCTTTTTTGGCTTCATCTTTGCATAGCTGAAATAAGGAAAATTTGATGGTCAGTAATACAGATAAGCAGATAGGTATTGTGGTGCATGTGAAGTGTATTTGAGGTATCTTGCATTAATTCTTTGACCATTTCAAGTACTGACAGAAAAGAGCTGTCTGCATCATTCCCAATGCAACTGTACAAATCACTGGTGAGATCAAATCTGGAGAACTGTGGTTTGATCCCCTTATTTAAGGAAAGATATCATTTCAGAGAAGATTCACTGGGATGATCCCTGATACGGAGGGAATGCCATACAAGCAGACGTTAAACTGGTTGGGACACTACTCACTGGATTTTCAAAGCATGAGAGGTGATCTCACTGAAACATGCAGAATTCTTCAGGAAAGTGACAGGGTAAATTCTGAGAGGATGTTTCCTCTCATGGGAGAGTGTAGAGCCAGAAGGCATAGTCTCAGAATGAAGGGGTATCGATTTAGGACTGAGATGATGAGAAATGCATCTCCCAATGGGTTGAGAGTCCTTGGACAGCTCTGGGACAGAGTCCTTGTGTATATTTAAGGCTGAGACAGATAATTACTTGGTCAGGAGGGAAATCAAGGATTTAAGGGATAACACAGAAAAGTGGATGTATGGAATGATGGATCAGCCAAAATCGTATTGAATGGCGGAGCAGAGTTGAGAGGCTGAATGGCCTACTCTTGTTCCTATTTCTAATGGTCTTATTCCTTTGCTTTTCTTCATTTCCTAAACAACAACATGCAGTGATACTTCCTCCTCCTCCTCCTCCTCCTCCACTTCAATATGCTTCTGCTCTGAAGTGTATTTGAGGTATTCTGCTCTGATATTTGTTGCTAATTGTCAAATTGTACAGCATACAGTATACAACTCTTGATACTACAGGGTTTCTTCAGAGTTGCCCAGGCACTGGAATCATTGTTTGAGGATGCTAATGATATATTAAGAAAATGTTCCTGTGCACCAGGGCTTTTATTATGTGCCTGATGTGCATGTGTTCTCAACCAGAATCATAGGTTATGATATGAATCCCAGAGTAATCAGCCTTTGACTCACTGTGGTGGATCATATGCAGCTAGCAAAGAGAATTGACAAGCAAATGAAGAAACCATGACTGCCAGAATCAAAGAGAGCTGGGTAACCATCAGGAGAGGGAACAGAAATAGGCAGTGTGCAGGAACACCCTCAGTGCCGTTCCCTTCAATAATATGTGTACCATTTTGATAATGTTGGGAGGATGACCGACTGGTTGAAAGCCACAGCAACCATGTTTCTGGCACTGAGTCTGGCTCTGTAGCTCAGAAGGGAAAGGAGCAGAATACGAGAGCAATAGTTATAGGAGATTCAATTGTGAGAGGAAAAGACAGGAGATTCTGTGGTTGCAAGCGAGATTCCTGGATGGTATGTTGACTCCCAGGTGCCAGGTTTAGGGATGTCTTGGATTGAGTTTACAGGATTCTTAAGGGGGAGGGAGAGCAACCAGAGGTCATGGCACACATCAGTGGGAAAGGGAGGAGAACCTAAAAAGAGAATATAGGGAGTTAGGTTCGAAGCTAGAAGCAGGACGAGCAGAGTAGTAACCTCAGGATTACTACTGGTGTCATGTGCTACTGAGGCTAGGAATAGACAGTGAGTGCAGATGAGCAGGTGGCTGCAGGGCTGGTGTAGGAGGGAGGGCTTCAGATATGTGGATCATTGGGATACCTTTTGGGAAAAATGGGACCTGTAAAAGGAGGACAGGTTGCACCTGAACTGGAGGGGCACCAATATCCTGGGAGGGAGGTTTGCTTGAGCTCTTCAGGAGGGTCTAAACTAGATTGGCAGGGTGGTGGGAACCTGACTTACGGGTCAAATGATAGAGTAGGTAGTGAACAGCCAGATGCAGCATGCAGAGAGTCTGTGACGGGGGATAGGGAGGGAGATAAAAGAGGGGAGGAGTGGCATTGCTAATCAGGGATAATATCACAGCTGCAGAAAGAGAGGTTGTCGAGGAGTATTTGACTACAGACTCAGTATGGATGGAAGTCAGAAACAGGAGAGGAGCAGTCACTTTATTGGGCGTTTTCTATAGCCACCCCACAACCCCCCACCTCCCCCTCCCCCGCCATCCCTAATAACTACAGAGACACCGAGGAGCAGATGGAGAGGCAGATTTTAACTTCCTTAATATTGACTGGAAACTACTTAGATCAAATAGTTTGGATGGAGCGGTTTTCCCTTATTCAGCAGCACACTGTTGTTTCTCTCTCCATCAACAGCTTGATGAGTAGTTGTATAGATATTTAGCGGCACAGTAACTTCATCAACCATTGCTATTACAGCCCTTTGCAGTGCTCTGAATTGGCAGATATGCTACAAGCAGTAAGTTGATTTTAATCACTGCCTTTCTAACAAAGCAATATGTCCCATATATTGGTCCTCTATGGAGTTAATATTGCCTGGGTGAGCGTGGCTTCCTGTGGAAGGCCCTTATCCCCTTCCAGTGATTTTCTCTGCTGCGTGAGATTTTTTCATCACTCTCTCAGAAACTCTCAATTCAACCGGAATACTTAGCCAGACTAAGCAAATCCGGAATCAACTTGTTTCAACACCACTCTTTAAACCATCAAAAGAGTACTTCAGCAGGGAAATGTCGTTGCACCTTTTTGAAGTATGGATGTAGTCTGACAAGCAGCTGCCATCAAAAACATAGCTTTTTATTTATAAAACCTGGTGTAAACGTAAGAGGAACAAAAAAGAAATGCTCCCTTCAACTATACAGTGCTCCTAAAGACTGTTGTTGGCCAGCAACTAGTTGTCCTCCGTTCTCAGGAACCTATTTCTGCAACATGATAGGTGGCCTGTCATTCATACATAATGAAACCCAAGGTCTGATTTTGGGCAATTACCTGGTTTCTGAGCTGAACCAAAAACCTCAGCATATGTGACTTTGTGCAACATTCAAGAAAATGTTCAAAAATGCTCACTGTCCAGTTTTCAGGCAAAATGTACCTCCATATTTATAAATCTGAATACCAAAAGAAGAGGTAACTGTAAGAACAATCTGAGTAACTGTTATTAGTACCAAAAGAAATAAGGAGCCATGTGTTAGCTCAGTGTCATCATTCACTCGATATTAACAAGACTGCACTATCCAGCTATCAAATCAATCTTGCAGTGACAACATCAAAGTAGTATTATTGCTTCAGAAACTCTTATCGTTCCATAAGTATGAAACAATGTAGGAAGTCTTCACCCTGAGTCAAGTGCTGAACATAGAGTAATTCAATAAGCTCACTACCAAAACCTACTTCTGCATATTTAATTGTAACGTTGTACAATGAAAGTATATGTTCCTTACTAACCTCAATTTCTGTGGATTTAGTTGTAAAGGACAATAAAATATATAGGGAAAGGAGTTAGAAATCAGAGGGCATTGTTAAAATTTACATTTGCAAAATTTTTAAAAGCTAACTTTTTTTAAAGTCTCTCACTCATCTATGACAATCATAAAAGAAGAGATTTACTAGGATGTTGCCTGGAGGGAAAGTCTTACGAAGAAAGGTTGAGGGACTTGAGGCTGTTTTCATTAGAGGGAAGAAGGTTGAAAGGTGACTTAATTGAGACATATAAGATAATCAGAGGGTTAGATAGGGTGGACAGTGAAAGCCTTTTTTCCTCAGATGGCGATGGCTAGCACGAGGGGGTGTAACTTTAAAATGAGGGGTGATAGATATAGGACAGATGTCAGAGATAGTTTCTTTACTCAGAGAGTAGTAGGGGCATGGAATGCACTGCCTAGAACAGTAGTAGACTTGCCAACTTTAAGGGCATTTAAATGGTCATTGGATAAGCATATGGACGAGAATGGAATAGTGTAGGTTAGAAGGGCTTCAGATTGGTCCCACATTTCGGCATAACATTGAGGGCTGAAGGGCCTGTACTGCGCTGTAAATGTTCTATGTTTCCAGAGACTGAGGAATTGCTCATCAGAATCCTAAATTTCCAAGGCAATTCCCACAGAGTCAGTTGGGTCAGGGACTCAGCAGCTCCACTGACTATTTGGCCATCGGAATACCTCAGCTTATGTAAAAGTGAGCGGGGTAAAACTAAATTCCAGCAGGGACAATAAAAATAGCAGGAATCAGCTTCCCACTGTACTTCTGCCAGATTTCCCTAGTCATTAAAAATATTGAGAAATTAAAGCTGGCAATCTGTATAACAGGCATACAAGCAGCTACTGCCCATTCTTTGTATCCATCAAAATTTTTATCATCTTTAATCTGTTTCAACAATTTGTTTCATTTTTGTGTTGTTTGCTCCATTTGAATTTGGTTCTTGGGAGGTTGTTTTAAAAGCATCTCCCCCATACGGGACCATCTCTATATCTGAAGGTGTGCAGGACAGGATCAAAGATAGTGCTTTATACGTATCTGCCAGTACTTGTACTTGCAATCCTGTAGACAACAGACTACATCGCTTGATTTGGCAGATGAATAGGACAAAAGAGTCTATTATTCCCAAAGTAAGCTGAGCCAAAATACCTCAAGGCATAATTAAAATATATAAATTCCTGGCTAATCATCATTTTGGAGGTTTTCTCAGAAGCATGTTATACTTTAGTTTGCACTGCCTGAAAGAATGTGAGCCACAATGGTCAACAAACTGTGCATTCTGATCAGCTGCACTCATCAAATGCCCATCATGGGCTTGGCAATTGCTGAATGCAACAGTTTCTGTCTTGGTCCAGATCATCATGAAGTCAATCACAAAGTTGTGCCTTCTACTACAAAGAAGCCTGCAACCACCTTATAATTTAAAACATACACCTAGAGTGACAATAGCAAAAACTGTCACCTCAAAGCATTGCACTCACTCTGCAGGCTGATTCTTCCTAGAAATTGGCTGTGTCTTTTTTGGCAAGTTTCATGGAGGGTTTCACTCCCTGAGGCATATTGAGTTTTCTCATGTTATCATCCCAGACTCAATGCCCGTATGCTGCCCTGCTTGTACTATTCTTCCACTCATTGTAGGCAGAAGACTGCTAAGCTGTCTGAGATTTTTGGTCAACACTTAAGTTGTGCAAATAATCAAGTACAAGTAGTCTGGAAGTGCCCTACACAATTTGATTTATTTGTCCCAGACTTGTTGACTAAAGAGAGAACTGGCATTCTGCTTTATGGACAAGGACCTGGAGGTCATTTCACCTAAACCCTAATTATAATACAGCAGACAAAGCCAAGCCAGATGGTATGGCTCCTCATGAAGAGACAATGTAAATTGATGATGAGAATAAGACAGCTCCTGGGGAGATGCTAAAACATCCATATCTTGTCAACCAAGTAAGAAGCATGGTCCATTCCTGTAGTACTGTCCCATTAATGCCATGTGAATGTTTTCTTAATATAGTCTAACTTATAACTCTTTTCTTCAATAGATTTCCTCTCTTGTTTCCTGCATGCATGCAGGCAGGCATGAGTAGCATCGGGATGGTCTTAGTGGCTAAGAGGCTGGCTCCACAGGACAAGTCTGGCTCCACAGGACAAGTCCTCCTCCACCTCTGATGATGGACACCTCAGAGGATGCACTGGCAAAGCTGCCTCCTACATCCTCCCCTAGATCAGATGTTGACAATTCAGGGATATTTTACTGAAATTAGAGACAACAGAATACGCTGGTCAATATTGCATTGTCATGTCTCCACACCTGGTTGAGGAAGAAATGCCCCAGGTTGCTGGCAATTGAAGGGTTGCTGAAGACCAGGCACTGGCTCAACCAAAGACAGGAGAAGGCCCAGTAGTGTTGCACATTAAAAATTCACAAGCAGACACAGGACCATGAGGTAGACTTATTGGAAATCCTGGGCAAATTGACATCAAGGTTGTAAGACTACACCAATATGGTTAACACCTTGGTACATCTGGTGTGAGAGCATTTGGCTGCATTCATGCAGATATTGTCAGCTATGGAGAGTTAGATCCAACACAGTCTGCTGAATATACATTCAGACCTGCACTCCACTATTCTAGCCACTTCTGTTCAACACCAATGGCAAGGTGATGGAGGGATGAGGGACCATGACCTCACTGCTGATATCATGTCTTTACAAGGATGCAGGGTGATGTCAGAAGGGACCCAGCCAGAGCAGGAACCACATACACCTCGCCACAGCCCTCCTCCCACACCCCAATAGTCATCATATTGGTTAATATATATATTCACTTTTCATGAAAGCTATGAAAGTGAATGCTATCAGGCCACTACTGTGACATTAAAGCACAACCATCCTTAAGGTTTAGAGGAATATGGGCCAGGTGCTGGCAAATTAGACTAGATTTGGTTAGGGTGTCTGGTCAACATGGACAAGTTGGACCCAAAGGTCTACTTCCATGCTGTACATTTCAATGACTCAATGACTCTATGTTACACAAGGTATTATGCACCAGGATACAAAATGAGCAGCTCCTGTACCATGCAAATCTTGGAAAAAAACTTGCAACTCTGGTAGCTACAATGGATCTTTCCAGGTCACAATTCATTTCATGCACTTCACAGTCAATGCTGGCAGTGATTCCTAATGCTGTGTGATATCATTATGAGCACTTGGGGCCAGGACGTGTGGTTAAATCATATTATGCTTATAGTAGTCCTTCACTTGTACTGTGTAGCACCATTGCCCTTGAAGGGCCTTATATTGCTCAAATTTGAAGCCTCCTCCCTCACAGAATAAAACACTTACTTTGCCGACGTCCATTTTCAACTTCATTGAGCATTTGTTGTTTACAGTGCAATGGATGTAAAAAAGCAGTCGCTCTTCACAGAATGAGTTTAAGGCTCAGTCACTTACTACTGATGGAGCATAAAATGTAAACATTCCCTTTTTGGTTGCCCTCCCTTGTCAAACCCATCAACTTTAGATGTTCCCACATTCTTAAACAACCCATCTCTCCAATCTTCTCACCTCCCCTCACCCACTGAGTCAACATGCCAGATATAGTAGTCATTGCTTTCCCCATTAAATCCAGCAATGCTGCTGACTATCAATGACACCTCATCCCACGTTACCACTTTCAGTTCAGTGCATTATCAACTCACTTATGTACTGAATTATCCTAATTCACAATCTTTATCCCCTATACATCCCCATGTACTGCCTACATTCCACACAATTTAAATCCTCCTCTTCACTCCTGCAGCAATGGCTCCTCATAAATCCTCTTGATGGACCCCCAGGATTGACCACAACTCACATGCTGCCTTCCTCAGCCCCGAAGAATGAGTGACCAGACTCATGACTACTCTCTATGCAGGTTCCCAACTGTTTTTTTAAATTTTTTAACAGTACAGCACAGAACAGGCCCTTCAGCCCACGATGATGTGCCGACCATTGATCCTCATATAAGGTAAACCTAATGTATGAACCCTCAAATTTCTGTGACCATATGCATGTCCAGCAGTCTCTTAAATATCCCCAATGACCTCGCTTCCACAACTGCTGCTGGCAACGCATTTCATGCTCTCACAACTCTCTGCGTAAAGATCCCACCTCTGATATCCCCTCTATACTTTCCGTCAAATAGCTTAAAACTATGACCCCTCGTGTTAACAGTTTCTGCCCTGGGAAAAAGTCTCTGGCTATCAACTCTATCTATGCCTCTCATTATCTTGTACACCTCAATGAAAAAAGTCCAAGCTCAGTCAACCTCTCTTCGTAAGATAAACCCGCCATTCCAGGCAGCATCCTGGTAAATCTCCTCTGAACCCTCTCCAAAACATCCACATTTTTCCTAGAATAGGGTGACCAGAACTGGATACAGTATTCCAAGTGTAGTCTTATGGAGCTGCAACAAGATCTCACGGCTCTTAAACTCAATCCCCCTGTAACTGAAAGCTAAAACACCATATGCTTTCTTAACAACCCTGTCCACTTGGGTGGCAATTTTAAGGGATCTATGTACCTGCACACCAAGATCCCACTGTTCCTCCACACTGCCAAGAATCCTGTCTTTAATCCTGTACTCAACTTTCAAGTTCGACCTTCCAAAATGCATCACTCCATCTGCCACCTCTCAGCCCATCTCTGCATCCTGTCAATGTCACGCTGCAGCCTACAACAGTCCTCTGCACTGTCAATGACACCTCCAACCTTTGTGTCGTCTGCAAACTTGCTAACCCATCCTTCAATCTCCTCATCCAAGTCATTAATAAAAATTACAAAGAGTAGAGGCCCGAGAACAGAGCCCTGTGGAACACCACTGACTTGCAGGCAGAATACTTTCCTTCCACTACCACTCGCTGTCTTCTGTTGACTAGCCAATTCTGTATCCAGACAGCTAAATTTCCCTGTTTCCCATTCCTCCTGACCTTCTGAACAAGCCTACCATGGGGAACCTTATCAAATACCTTGCTGAAGTCCATATACACAACATCCACCGCTCGACCCTCATCAGCTTGTCTAGTAGCATCCTCAAAGAACTCAATAAGATTTGTGAGGCATGACATGCCCCTCACAAAGCCGTGCTGACTGCATTTAATCAAGCTATGCTCTTCCAGATCGTCATAAATCCTATCCCTCAGAATCTTTTCTAACACCTTGCAGATGACAAACGTGAGACTGACTGGTCTGTAATTGCTGGGAATTTCCCTATTTCCTTTCTTGAAGAAATGAATTACATTTGCCTCCCTCCAGTCCTCAGGTACGACTCCGGTGGAGAGTGAGGATGCAAAGATCTTCGCAAGCGGCGAAGCAATCACATTTCTCCCTTCCCAAAGCAGCCGAGGACAAATCTGGTCTGGCCCTGGCGATTTGTCAATCTTAATGTTTGTCAACATTTTCAGCACATCAGCTTCCTCAATCTCTGTCCATTCCAGCATGCTTACCTGCTCCTCAATGGTTTCATTCACTATAAGGTCCTTTTCTTTAGTAAAGACAAAAGCAAAAAAATCATTTAGGGCTTCCCTACCTCCTCAGACTCTATACACAAGTTCCCTATGCTATCCCTGATCGGCCCTACTCTTTCTTTGATCATTTTCTTATTCCTCACATACGTGTAAAGTATGTCTTCCCAGGACTGTCCAGACTGATTGCACCAGAAACACAGAGTTGACCACGGCTCTGGATTGTAAAGGGACTGACCCTGACTACTGCAAGCCCCTGGACTGGTATTGGACTCTATCTTTAACTTGCTCTGCCAGGATTCCAACACCCTAGCCCACCCCATTCCCAATCCACTGAATGAAAGGTCACTCCCTTGATTTGACTGATGACTCCCCTTCGACTTTGAGATATGGCTATTAGCTTGGGGCAAATGCAGTGTGTTTGCCATGTAAATTGCTGACATGTGGTGCACATGGGAGACTGATGGAGCACACTGATGTACAGCAATGTGTCCACCCTCTTGACCACTACAAACTGCATGGTGTTGTGTCTACACGAAAAGACAAATCAAGACAGAAGTACTATGAGCCTTTATGTTCCAGCTGAGGAATCAAAGTGCAAAACAGAAAGGTAAGGCAAGGCAGCAAAGTGCCAATAGAGCGAGCAAGGATCCCCAGCATGCACTCTAATCCAAAACATGAGGTAGGCGCCCAAAGTGCTTTGTGGAGGCATTACAATGAGGGGTGCTAGTCCACTCTAAAGTATAGCATTAAAATCCAGACACATATTCTAAATGGATCAGAGACGTGGCATGATGCAGTAAGGCAGGTATGTAGACGAAAGTGAGGACTGCAGATCAGAGTCAAAATTAAAGTGGTGCTGGAAAAGCACAGCAGGTCAGGCAGTATCCGAGAAGCAGGAAAATCAACGTTTCGGGCAAAAGCCCTTCATCATTATTCTTGATGAAGGGCTTTTGCCCGAAACGTCGATTTTCCTGCTCCTCGGATGCTACCTGACCTGCTGTGCTTTTCCAGCACCACTCTAATCTTGACTCTAAGGCAGATATGTGTCAGATGCCAACAAGTGTGGCAGAAAGCTCATTAATCCTGTTTTCAGATGTGTTGCAGTTCCTGTGTTTGCAAATTACACTGAGGGAATGTGCAAGTTAGCAAGCTGTTATGACTCTATAAGTTCAAAATTCAGAAGTCATGGATAGGCTTGTACCCGCAATCACATAAAGGAACCAGGGACAACAGCCAATAGAAACTGACCAGGCCACATCCCAGTTATCCTCCCAAGTCCCAGATTATCTGCCACTGTTAAATCACAACAGGTGACAACTGAGGCATGCTCAATATTTCAGCCACACAGTTATTTCTGACTTGAGTTACCGTCTCTTTCAGAAACACCATGTATAAACTGATTGCTCTGGTTTGAGGATAGGTGGACATAGTTGCTGCTTTCTACTGGTTCTAACTAATGCTTCCCTTCTAGGAAACTGCTGCTCAAACTCTCATTCAAGTCTTTATCACCTCTAGACCGGACTCTCTCAATGTAGTCCTGGCTGCTCCCACAAGTTTTACCCTCAGCAAATTTGAGGTCATCCAAAACTCTGCTGCCTCCATCTTATCTCACTTCACCCAAAATCCACTGTGTTCTCTCATCTGTCAAGTTAAAATTCATTTTAATATTCTTATCCCAGTTTTCAAATCATTCCACGACCTCACCCATCCCTTTCTCCATAATCTTTTGCAGTTCCACTGCCCTTCAAGATTTCCACATGACTCCAACTCTGGCTTCTTGTGCATCCCAGATTTAAATTTATTTCAGTCAACCATTGATGACCATACCCTCAGTTTCTTGGAACCTATCCTTTAGCATATTCACTTCACATTTTTTCACTTCTCTATCTTGCTTTCCTCATTTTTGACAATGACTCAACCCTATTTTTTTGACCAAATGTTTGATAATTTTTGTCTTGTTATGTGATTCAGAGTTTATAATGCTCATACAAAGCATCATGGCATGTTTCATTATATTGAAGGTATATTATAAGTTGATGTTCTCTAAATTGCTCATGGATCTCCATCTATACCCCCCCCCCCCATCCTCCCAACGACACCAGCCCTCTGCAGAAGTAAAGGAATGCTAGCAATGCACTTCCTTTAGCTTTCCATTTCCATACAAGAATGGAAGTTTTCAAGAGCAAACATACTGAACTTTCAATGATCCTATTAGCAATGCAGTATTTTACACGACAGAGGCATTGCTTTATTGCATTCTGAATCCTTAATCACGATACCATTTAGGCCATTATAAAGTCATTCATCTGTTATGAGATATACAGATCTACTCGATATAGTGGTTTGGAAATGGGCGAAGGGTCTATAATTTACTCCACAGAGGTTAGATGATAGCAGAAGGTGCATTACCAAAACTCATATAATTTACGTCAATTGAACACTAAGATTATCCTTGTGCTCACTCTCTTCCATCTGCAATTTTTAATATCATACAGCACAGAATTCTAGCAAAAATGGCACGACGCCAGAAAATTCCATTGCCGTTTCCTACAGTCAGCATTGAACAGTTTCACTTCAGCAATAAGACACACCAGATGTAGTCTGAAATCTCTCTCTTTCACTTAATTCTGCCTTGAAAGAGAGCCAACATTACTTTATCCACTTCTACGCCAGTCATTCTCTATATAGTTAGATTAAACTAGTAATTTTGTTCCGAGCTCCAATCCCAAAAATCTATTCAAATTCACTACACATGGGACAATTACTTACAGCACAGATAGGAATTAATACTGGGCAGGATTCAAATTGAAATAGTGTTTGTTAGTCACTGGCATATTGATACAGTATTTTGACATTCACACTAATGTCCCAAAAGTAATAACAAACGGTGTGAGCACAAAAAAAATTGCTCTCTGGAAAGAATCTTGAGGTTTAAAATAACCACATTGCTCAGTTAACAAATTCTAAACTTATTTCCACTCGTCAGAGATGAAAATCTTTATAAGATGTAATTAATGAACAATGTTTTGGTGATTATTTACATGTTTTGCATTGTTTTTGAGTAAGATATTCCAGGAATTTTACAATATGGTGTTCTTCTGAATACCAACATTTGGATAATTATAAAATTCTCTATAAGGTCAATCTAATACATAGAATTGAACTTTTGGTATGCAAATGTGAATTAGGCATCTGTTTATATTTAATAACTGACATTTTTTCAGTGTTGTTACATATTCCCATCTTTATTAGTATGTGGCCCTGGCTAAGGGTTGATTGAGGTAGTTCACAGTCACTAACACTCCTATATCTATGCTCTGTTTTGGATCTACCTAGAGATTTGTGGAGGAGGGCACACCACTGTAGAGTGATCCAGAAGAGACACTGTTCTCGGAAAAGAAGATGGTTAATGGCATGATGGCCATAATTACAACTACATTTGATCAGGCATATTACTGGGACCTTTGGGAGCTGGTACAAATACATCAGCTCCCTCTGAAAGTGAGAGCAGAGCTGTCTGTCTCCACCCACAGACTGCTTGACATCAGGGCAGCACAATGGCTTGGTGGTTAGCACTGCTGCCTTACAGCACAGGACCCACATTCAATCCCACTGTGGGATCATATTCAAATAACGATCAAAATCGGTGAGGGGTGAAAACAGCCTCTTTATTCAGCAACCACAACAGCACAAGCTTGAGGCAGCAATGGAATCCTGAAATACAGTTCTTACAGAGTTACAAAGCACAGAAACAGACCCTTTGGTCTGACCTGTCCATGCCGAACATAATCCCAATCAGTCTCTTTGTATACAGTTTTTACATATATTAAAGTTTTGTCACTATGAAGTTACATTATGTACTATAGATGAAACAAAGGTTTGAGGGACTTCTGTTCTGGGGAGACAGGAGATGGGTTAAACGTCTGTTAAATGGCGGCTATTACTGCTGATGGGATTAAGAGTGTCTGTATAATTAAGAGGTGTTAGTCTTTTTGTTAGTTTTAAGTTGGTAAATGTTAGTAAAAATACTAGGCCTACATGCTCTAAATAAATTAGAAATCATACCTGTACTTAATAAAAGAACAAAGGATATTAAACTGATTACCGCAGCTGCATTGTGAGAATTGTTTACTATTTGCGGTGTGAGTTTGATTCATTCATGCAATTTCACATAAGCCCTGTTTTAACAGTTAGTTTCTTAAAGAGATAGTGGTCCAGTTAAAAGGTATTTAACAAGTACACATTAATTGGGGAAACTATTTGGTGTTCTATAATCAAGTCAGCTCCCAGAGACGGTTGGTAAGGGCTGATTAATAGTATAATATTTTGTGGAGATATGATGGGGATGGTATTACTTGCGATACTGAAACCTATTCAAAGGTAGCTTTTGATATAGAAATAGGCCTGATAAGGGTCAAAGGTGCGAAGAAGCAATAATGGGTTTGAAACTAATATTTTAATTTTAGTCTATCTTGCAATAGTAAAATGTACTACAAAATCACAATTTTTAGATTAGATTAAATTCCCTACAGTATGGAAACAGGCCCTTCGGCCCAACAAGTCCACACCGACCCTCCAAAGAGTAATCCACCCAGACTCAAATCCCTCTGACTAATGCACCTAACACTATGGGCAATTTAACATGGCCAATTCACCTGAAATGTATATCTTTGGACTGTGGGAGGAAACTGGAGCACCCGGAGGAAACCCACGCAGACAGGGAGAATGTGCAAAATCCCGACGCTGGAATCGAACCTGGGACCCTGGTACTGTGCGGCCACAGTGCTAACCACTGAGCCACCGTACCGCCCAGCTTTTCTGAATGCATAAATGAAACCACGTTATAGTAGGGAGTTATGAATAAATTAAACAGGAACACTTGTGTTCGCTTGTCAGTGAGTTAGTAAAGGAGTTATGGAATGAGTAAGTATAAAGCACTTGGGTGGGGAGTGAAGGGACCGACAATACAATATCTCACGCTAGTTTGCATGTTCTCTCGATATCAGCATGGGTTTCCTCCAGGTGTTCTGGATTCCTCCCACAGTCTAAAGATTAAGCAGGTTTGGTGGACTGACCATGCTAAATTGGCCATAGAGTCCAGGGGTGTGCAGGCTAGGTGGATTCGCCATGGGAAATGCAGGGCTATCGGTATAGAGTGGAGGTCTGGGTCTGGGTGGAATGCTCTTCAAAGGGTTGATGCAGTTAACTGGCCTCTATACACATTGTAGGGCTTCTATGATACACTGGAAAGGGTGGAACCACTGAAACGTTAGCCCTTTCAGAACCATTAGCTTATTCAACATTTTAAGATTAACATTTTTTGATAACTTTGGAATGTCTTTAGAAAACACGGATGTAAAATGACATGTTGCAATTGTATAAAACAGGGGTAGAAATTTCTTGAAGCCTGTTCTCAGTCTTCATCTGAACAGTTTGGGTGATCCTACCTCTAAGCCAGCTTTCCTGATTTCACTTTTTAGATTAGAATCAATCTAAATATCATGGCATAGACAGAGAACACAGGGGGCTAACACCTTCAACATATAGAGGTAAAAACAATGACTGCAGATGCTGGAAACCAGATTCTGGATTAGTGGTGCTGGAAGAGCACAGCAATTCAGGCAGCATCCGA
>NC_057713.1:63399882-63451433 GCF_004010195.1 Chiloscyllium plagiosum
CTTCACCAACACATTCCATCCTGACCTTAAATTTACCTGTTCCATCTCTGACACCTCCCTCCCCTTCCTGGACCTCTCCATCTCCATTAATGACGACCGACTTGACACTGAAATTTTTTACAAACCCACCGACTCCCACAGCTACCTGGATTACACCTCTTCCCACCCTATCTCTTGCAAAAATGCCATCCCGTATTCCCAATTCCTCCGCCTCCGCCGTATCTGCTCCCAGGATGACCAGTTCCACCATAGAACACACCAGATGGCCTCCTTCTTTAGAGACCGCAATTTTACCCCCACCTTCAACATATGGTCTAGCTATCACGAATTGTTACAGTCAACCTGAGAATGCAACTTTTAAAAAAAGGTTTTGTGATTTACACATTGAAGAAGTTAAACTATCATGGTATTCGAACAGATGAAAGACTCAACAGACAATCAAGGTACTTTTTATTGTGTAATTTCAGTTACATCACACTGTAAACCTTTGCTATAAATTCTGTGCCTTGCAATTGTGTTGTGTGATTTTTAACTTTGCCTGATAGTAGGCATCAATTTTGGGCAGCCTGTCTCACTGGCAGTCGCTTGTGTGCAATTCTTGAGGTGGGGAAATTAAAAAGGGGCATTGGGAGAGGGTTATGATTGCAACACCTGTGGAATTAAGATTGCATTGAAGCTCCTGGATTCGTATGTCAATGTTTCTTAAAATCATAAATTGGTAAGTATGCTGCATTTAACTGATGGATACAAGGACCATTGAGGAATTCTCTTTGGTGAGTCTTTTCATTAACAGTCGATTAACAGGCTTTAGCATCTGCATTGACACATTTGATCAGCCCATTAGATGTTTTAAGCAATGACCTAAATTGGACCTAAGCAACTGGATGTCGGTCATGTATGTTTTATTTTCAGCACAAAAGTTGATGCAAAATTCATTTTTACATCAGTGCCCTTTTAGTACCAATTTTTTTTGGAAATAGAAGAAAGCAATTAATTCATTGTGAAATCACAGGTTTCTGTACAAGTCTCTTCCTGTTCTCGCATTTTCCTTAAGAGAACTTTGTGAAGGATCATTGTCTGTAAGGCAGCAAGTTCAAATTGATCTCATCCCTCTGGAGCTATGACAACGTATCACAATTATTAAAATGGGGCCCAATTTCAGGCAAACTCCAAGCCTGTGGCGATTTCTAGGCTGAAGATTTGATCAAGTAAAGTTATATGCATTTTGGATTAGGAGCAAGTGCAGAATTTGCTTCAACTTCTCCACATGTTCTGTTGAAAATAGGTGAAAGAAATTGTTTTTAAACATCTAAGCTACGGCTTCTGCCTTAGTTTCTATCATTTATGTATTAAAATATAACTTCTGTAAGGTATCCACTCAGAGGACGATCAGGACTGATATCCATTCTTTGCACTAAACGAAGTTTGATAATCAAATCAAGGAACTCACAAGAGCTAGGAGAAATAAGGGACTGATTTCAAACTTCTTGAAATCAAAATTAAAGAACACATCGACATTACCCCAAAGTGTAAGCCAACAATATTCTGATCCATAATCATACGCGCTATCCATTATGCTGTCTATCAGTGAATTTCTGTACGTTCATCAGATGTGAATCTTTCCATCAGTGTCCTTTCCAGAGACACAAAGACACAGACTAACTCACTGACTTGTGTCTCTGAACTCTAATAATAAACTCAATGCTTTGATTACTTTTAAGCTGCCAAACAGCACATCTGCTGAAATGAATGTTTACTTCTGAACTGAACCTGCTTTTAGCCTCTCTTTTTGTAATTAGTAAAAGCTGAATTTAGTAAACACTTCAGCAATTACCTCACGGGGTAGCTTCTCTTGTAGTTTAAATCAGAGGATTTCTTGGATTATTCTGACTCATTGCTAAAACCAATGCATTTCTGACCCTGAAAAATGTTATCTTCACAGAACTGAAAACCTAAAACCCAAGACCCATTTAACTACATGTGGGAAGCCAAAGACAAAATCTTATAGGGATTTTGGGCTATGGCAGGATTTGTGGCAGATTTGTGGACAAGTTCAACAAGGCCCATCTCAATCTTGGGAGCCTCTCACTTCATCATTCATGCTTTTGACAAAAAGGTGGGGCAGGTTGGTGAGGACGTCATGATGCATGATGCAGCAAGACATTAATGTAACACCGTCAACATGAACCAGCTGCCTGGGGAAATGGCATTGTTATTTGGAGAGCTAAAGACACAGTGATCAGAAGTCTGGCCAGTCATGTCTAGGGGTTATTGAAGTTGGTTAGAAGTCTGGTGTGAATAAAATCCTGGGACTTTGTTTATCAATCATTCAAGGCAAACTCAAGATGTAGAGGGGGGAGATGCAAAATGAAATTGGAAGGCATGGTAGAATACAGGAGGAGGGTGGGTAAATGATTAGTGGCAGTGACCACTTCTATGATCTCTACTGGGAATGCATAGAGGAGCAGGGTGAGCATCGTCAATGTGAAATGTCAGGGTTCAGGGATTAGAAAAGATTGATAGAGGCAAAGTTCATAGTGGTGGGTCCCTACAGGTGGGATTGTTTAGAAATGGTTTGTCAGGGTAATGCAAGATGGGAGGTATAGGAGGGAGGAGGATTGATTATGAGAAGAGACCTGACATTCATGACAGGCTGGGACAACACCCAAATTGGTTAAGTCAGTGTCAGTTTGATGGGTGAAAGCACAGGATCCATATCTGCTGAATGTTAGGACATTAAAGGAACTGATACATAAATCAGAAATTTGCAAACCTCAGCTGCATTTGATTTACAAACATTTTATCACCCTTTTGCAATGTATGCAGGGTGTAGGTGCTTCAGGGTCAGATGCTGGTCAAAGGCAACTTTCACCAGGCCATTTGTTCTTGTAAATTAACATTGGTATCTTAATGATGCTAAAGTTAGCAACAATGACTGAAAGAGGTGAATACTGGCCAAAGGCAAACGATTATTTGTGCAACTTCTGAAGGTACTGTGGGAGGTAGAGACATTGTTTCACCATCTGTACTGACTGGTTTATATTGAATGCAATGAGAAGTTGAATGATTGGCTGGGTCAGGGTCAGCCACAGTGGATACTCCATTTTTGATGGAATGTGCTGGTCCCTCACCAAGTTAGTTGTCTGCTAAGGCTGAAGCTAAATGAATGACAGAGAGGTGGTCCTCATTAATGGAGTGCCATTTGTTTCACTGGAGTATCAGAGTGTGGACAACCTGCATCTGAACATTATACCACTAATGACTCTTTTACCTCTTTCACTCAGTATATCCCCAAATTAAGTCAGAGAACCCTGTGCCCTATCACTGGTAATACATTGGTTAAAACAATGGCAGAGGCAGGAGGGCCCATATCAATGACAAACCCAAGAGCAGTATCAAACCTCACGTAAGATGAACACCTAGATGAGAGAGTGGCTGCTACCATTGGACAGGTGAAAGTGGGTACTGCAGATGCTGGAGATTAGAGTCAAGTCATTTCCTGATGAAGGGCTTTTGCCCGAAACATTGATTTTCCTGCTCGTCAGATGCTGCCTGACCTGCTGTGCTTTTCCAGCACTACTCTAATTTTGACTGCTACCATAGGAGCCCTCAGGATGTGTGATGGCTGCAGGAAGCCCAAAGGTTTTCAGCCCTGACTCTATTTCCTGGGAATGGCTAAGGCACATTGCTGATACCAATTTCAAATATCACAGGACAGGCAGGCCATTGCTACAGCCTGAGCAGTAGAATTTGGGAACATCTTTGCCGTCCCCCATTTGTATGGTGCCATCATCTGTACATACAGGGCACTGAGAGGTCAGTATCACAATGCTGTAGAATTCATTAACGGAAAGGGGTTCCAATCCATTAATGTTCAGTTGATTGATAATCCTTGAAGTATATGCCTGCTATCCTGGCAGGTGCCAAAACTCCTACATTCTGGACTACTCTTGTATCTCTCACACTTTAAAGAATGCAAAGCGGCACTTACAGGACTGGTTACTGGGGAAGAAAGTCAACCCTGGTGATCATGGTTCATGACACCATTGCTCAAACCTCTGACTGATGAGCAGCACAGATGCAATGCTGCCCACACCTCTGCCAGGGCGATGGTGGAGCAGAGTTTAAGGTTGCTGAAGATATGGTTCGGACCTCTGGAAGAACCTCTAGTCAGTCCAGTCAATGTGTGCCAAATCATCAAGTGCTGTGCTCTGCACTGTGCAATTATAGCAGGGAATGAAGTTATGTGATAGATTCTGAGGAGCTACAGGAATGGGAGCAGTCTTCTGACAAGTTGAGGACATTGGGAAGTCGGAGGCTGTACTTGTCCATGACAGAGATCAGCTGCATCAAGCACTACATGTCAAACAAGGATCTGACTGACACTGGTCCTGGCAGGAGACACAATCCTGGATAGTAAAGTAATATTGGACATCATGCCAATATTTAGTTTACATTGTGGGAGTGAACCTAAGCCATTATTGTTTTATTTTTGCTTTCTTCTATTGACTGTAAATATAAGCTTCTGTTTGTATCTGTCTAATTGTTTATTTGCATATGATGTTCCCTTTTTGGACAATGACAAGTTGCAGGACTACAGTGGGCAGAGGGGGACAGAGTAGCAGTGACCAAGCGAGGGTATTCAGAAGGGACAGATAGGTAAATAAACTGTATGGTATGGTGGGTTATTCACCAATGATGAAAAAAGAATGGGGTTGCATGTGCGAAGGAGTGTCAGCCTTGCTGGCTATGCACTGTGCCATGACGCTGCTGGTGAAGGGAATGCCAATGTTTGTCTGGTGGCCTTTTAAAGTTGGCATCTGCACAAAGGATGCTGGTTGGTTGACTGATATCTGCTGAGAGGTGAGTTGTCATAGTATATAGTATGTTGTAGCATGTGGTAATATGGAGCTGCACTCAGAAGTGATAGATGCCACAGGATAGGTAGGTAGAGCAGTGAGTGAGATAAGGTATGGTGAGAAAACTGCCTGACCTTGTGGCAAAATACCCTACAAACAAAAAAACAATAGACACAATGCATTCTTAGCTAAAAGGCTAAGAGTCTGCCTCAAACTTCTAAATAATAGCATAAGGTATCATAATTCTTGTAACAAAGGCCGTCTTTTTTTATGTTAGTGTTCTTCAAGACTTCTTTTAACACCCAGCATTTTACAATTCAGCAGTTTTCAACAATCCTAAGGTTCCAGGAATAGCTTTCTCACCTCTGAATCACAAGGCTTATTGGCTCATGCTCTCTTCTAAGATTTAAGCAGGTTAGATAGGCTTACACATTCATGCAGTATTTAGGAAGTACTACTCGGTTAGAAGTGACATCATCTGGATAAGCTGCTAAATTGGACCCATGCCTGCCTTCTCAGGAAGGTGTAAACAAATCCTGTGCCACTATTCAAGGTAACAAGGAGGTTTTGTTAATGTCCTTAACAGTAGCTATCCTCAAGTAACTATGAAAACAAGTTACATGATTGACAAACAGAAAATGCTGGAGAAACTCAGCAGGTTTGGCATCAATGGAAAAAGAAACAAAGTTAATGAGCTGATTCCAATGACACTTCTTCAGGCCTGAAGATTGGAATAATTCAAGATCATATATTATTTATTCCACTGCACTGTGTACTTGGCATTTCACTTTATTTAGTGGCAATTATACTTCAAAAAGGACCTGAGGAATGTTTGTGACATTCTGAGGTTCTGAAGAATTCCCAGGAATTCAAACCATTTCTTAAAAAAAAGTGAACATTGCCTTATTTCTGATGTCACAAATTGCCAACAATTCAGACGGAAGAGTTATCATGCAGAATGCCAGGAGGTCTCTTTCAATTTAAGGGAACAACAATATGTGTTGACTTTCTTACTTTATATCCTTACAAATCTGGCAGCATCTGAGAATCAGGATGCTGCCTGACCTGCTGTGCTTCTCCAGCGCCACACATTTTGACTCTGTTCTCCAGCATCTGCAGTTCTCACTTTATCCCTACAAATCTTGTTGCTTTGCAGAACCAAAATGGGGGCTTAACTCTTTCTAATATGCAGTCAAAGACATAATACTTGGTTTTTAAAGAATGTGCACTTAAACATGTCTAAATAGTTACAGCAGGTAAACAATTAAAAGTACTATGAACATGCATCAGTTTTACTACCAAGGTCAATACAGAGTATGAAATCATTCCAGAGATGGGTATTGTGTCACCGAGTCATCCTTATTAAATGTGGAAAGTCCTTGACAGTGATCCAGCTTCCTCAGAGTCAACTCTTAGAGTGAACAGAATCTCTGACAATCCTGTTTATATCTATCAGCAAGGGCTCCCTGAATTGACCAGGTTAACGACACCAATCAGGGAACTCATATTCTATGAAGTCCACCTGGCTGACCTCATTGCAATCACTACAGTGTATCCATAAACAAAGTGGACGATCATGAATAGTTTCCTTAGTTTTCAAAAAGTAAAGATGAAAGTTCAAACTTAGTCTTTTCCATTCATTTGAAACACATTCACAATAATACTGTAGCCTTTTCTCAAATTTGCTTGAGCATATTTCCATCATATTGAAGGTCAAATGTACATACTAAGGCAGATCTCTGAGGGCAATGATAGTCACTGTACCATCAACAAGATTGACATTTAAATGAAAGCCCGCACCACAATTTTTGATTGACTATTTTTGATTGGCTCTGTGTTTGACTATAGAAAATGAAAACCAAATCATAGATTCTTGTAAATTCTTTAGCTTTCATGATGATTCTAAAGCCTCAATGCAAAAACATACAGCACCTTGGTATAGGGAACCATTCAAGTGAGGGGAGGAAATAGGGCTGTGGTAATGGTAGGGGACAGTATAATTAGGGGGATAGGTACTGCTCTTTGTAGCCATAAAATGGAGCCCCTAAAAGCAGTGTTGCCCATCTGGTGCCAGGGATAAATAAAATCTCCTTGGGATGGAAGAAGAATTGAGAGAGAAAGGGCTGGGATCCAGCTGTTATCATTCATATTGGTACTAATGAACTTGTCTGGCTCCAGATTGTTTATAAACATACACTGTTCATTTTTCATCAAGTTGTTGTTCTCTGGTGGGGCTAGAAAAATCCGCTAGGCCAACCTTTATTGTCCATCTTTATTGTACAGCCTCTGAATTCCCCTGCAGTAAAGAATTCCAAAGATTCACCACCCTCAGAGAGGAAAAAAGTCCTCTTTGTCTCTGTCTTAACTGAGCAACTCCTTTTTTGAGATTATGTTCTCTGGGCCTACACACTCCAAACAAGAGGAAACAGCCTTTCCACATCCAACCTATGAAACTCCCAAGAATCTTGTGTTTCAATATGGTTGCTTCTCATTCTTCTAAAGTGCAGTGAGTATTTGCCCAACTAACCCAAAATTGTTGGTGATGTTAGTGATGTTCGGGAGACAGGAGTTAGGAGAGAAGGGGAGAGATCGAAGAGTATTGGGGAAAAGGCTGATTTCAGCTTGGAATGAAAAGAAACTGAATGGTGAGTACGAATGCTGAATATTTGCAGTCTTTCGAGTAAAAGTAAGGTCCTCAGTTTGTTCAGGTCTTTCTTTCTCTTCTCATCTTAAAGTAACTGCCTAAGTGTAAGATTGATACTCGTGGGGCTTTCTAAAAATAAAAAATGCAATATCACTATTGTAAATAACAGGGAATCCAGAGAAATTAACTTGTAAAGTCAAATTCAATAGTGATAGCAGGATGGGTAATGTGTTGCTGCTGGACATAAATGTGATCCATCACAAACATTCAGTAATAAGTGTCGCCAGCTTAAGGGACTTCAAATTCAAGTGGAGGAGCCAGGATCCAAGCAATAAACATAAGCACATTTTAACGAAGGAGAAAGTTTTCTGGACACTTTGCTTCAGAGGAGGGCCACACCCCTCAGACAGGGAATTCAAAATGTGTCTGTGAGCAGAGATAGCTAGGTGTAACTCAGTCAAGCCTGGTATGAGGACTCAGGGAGTTAGAAATGAGGAGCCTTGGCTCATGGCCACAGCACCTTGGTATAGGAAACTATTCAAGTTAGGGGAGGAAATAGGGCTGTGGTAATGGTAGGGAACAGTATAATTACAAAGTAGATACTATTCTCTGCAACCATAAGAGGGAGCCTCAAAAGCAGTGTTGCCTGTCCGGTTCCAGGGATAAGAACATCTCCTGGGACTGAAGAAGAATTTGGAGAGGAAGGGGATAGATCCAGCTGTCATCATTCAAATTGGTACTAATGATATTCATAAGACTAGAAAGGAGATTCTGCTAAAAAAAATTTGAAGAGTTAGGAGGTAAATAAAAAAAACCTCCAATTTAATAATCTCTGCATTACTAGTTGAGCCACAGACAAACAGACATAGGATGAAAAACAGTCAAGGGGTTAACTATTGCGTGAGGACAGAATGCTTTCAACATAGATTTACATCACTTGTTTGGACAGAATAAATGTTCTTGTATCATTGTGAAAATGTACCAGCAAAATGATTTCAGGTATTATCTTTATTCCTGTTCATATTATGGAGAAACATGTAGGTATGGAGTCTGGCATTACAGGTAATATAAGGGCAACAAATCACAGTCAGTCTGGTCATCACACTTGGTTTTGTATGCAGCTCCTCGATATCTTATCAGGTTAGTAGAAATGTTTTGGACACTAATTATTGCCATTCCTCTCCTGAATCTGGTGATTGTTTCTGGGGTATGATTCAATTTGTGATCAGTAGCTTTCCCAAATAACCATTCCTCAGAATTAAAAGTAGTCATCACATGTTCCACATCGGAGTTGGATCCAGTCTTTACCTAATATCCACACGTGTACTTTCCAGAAGTGTCAGCAGATTGGAGCAAGAATCCTGACTGAATTTGTTTTCCTTTAATAGCACAAAAATACTGAGGCCAACACTACTGTCAACTGTTGCACTGCCATAACTTCAGTGTTACCTCGTTACTGCAGCTGATTTTATTATTCCAATTTGTTGAAATTGAAGCCATACTTGACAAAATCTAACTCATTGTCTCTGCTCACCCAAACTGAAAGTGTCTGGATGCCAGGTTGACCAAGTCTTAAATAACATAAGAAACATTTTCCAAGCCAAAGCTGTGAATGCATTGAGCATACATTTTGGTGAGCACAGGAACAGCCTTTTCCCACTAACATTTATTTTACTGCAGCAAATTCATGAGGAAATGAATCCGACACCAAGAAAATATTTATCTCCTTTTTCTTTAGTTCCTCCAACCAAGGATCAAAGTGAGAAGAAAATTCACAAAGACAAATACAGTCTTTCCCATGGCACTGACATTCTCTGTGGTCAGCTCAGTCATGTTGATTGACAATTTGCTGAATGGATCAGCTTGTCAATTCAAGTCATTGTTTTAAAAACAAAAGCAGAGTTAACATGTGGAAAAATCTTTCATCAGCTTGCATATTCGCACTTAAATGGATGAAGAGTCAAAATAACCAAAGTAGCTCATTAATAAAACAGCTCCCACAGTTTTGATCACAATTAATTGCCTGTGTGCAATTGGAGTTTTAAAGTGAATTAGTTGCATGGGTAAATCATTATATGTGGTACATTAAGCCCTACATCCCTAAGGCCTGTGATATCTCATAAAACTAAGTAAACTGTGCCATAATCATTCCTTTGAAATGTAGAATCATCTACAAGTACAAAAGAAGCATAAATATACTGGATTATTAAATTAAGTTATGCCTTCTCAAGTTGTACATAGTGACAAAATGCATAATATCCCAACATCTTTATTTTCTTTATCCTGCTTCTCCCCTCCCCTCCAGTACAGACAGATATCTTGCATGGGTACAAAGTTAAAAATCACACAACACCAGGTTATAGTCCAACAGGTTTAATTGGAAGCACTAGTTTTCAGAGCACTGCGCTCCTTCAGGAGCAACGCTCCAAAAGCTAGTGCTTCCAATTAAACCTGTTGGACTATAACCTGGTGTTGTGTGATTTTTAACTTTGTACACCCCAGTCCAACACCGGCATCTCCAAATCATTGCGTGGGTACAGTTACATGGTGCCAGAAGCACTCTAGAATTTAATCTTCAAGACTTAACATGAACTCTGAGAAGACCTCTCACTTTGAAGACAGAAATTAACCCCCAAAGTTGGTGATGGATTTTAAATGTATAGAAAACCTCTGAAGATAATGGGGTTTTGTACAATTCGTGCAGAAATGACTGCCAACAGGTTCAAGTGCTAGAGTTAATAGTGGTGGTAGAGGTTGGCCTCAGCCAGTGCTTATGCCTCGTGACAAAGACAGTCAAGGCTCCTGTGTTACAGGGGTAATTGTAAAGTCATCAGAGTTCAAGCAGACCATAGGCCTGCTGTCTTATTAAACAGAGACATGAGGTTTAACCAGAGGGTCACTATGCCTGAGGTGAGGGAGAGATTGAGAAGGAGTATGGTAATTGAACCCATGCTGTTAGAATTACTCTGCATTACAAACCTGCTGTGGTAAGATTCCTACCAAGAGGCCAGAACATTTACTTAAATTTCAACTGAAAGTTACCTGTTTAAATTCAGGGGACAAGGGCCTAAAGGTCTCAGGTTTTGCTAATGGGCCAGGGATACAGAGTTGAAAGGAATGCTGGCTTTGCAAATCTGATCTTTAAAAACTGTCACAAGGATTTCAGATTTTGAGCCTGGTTATGTGAATTGAATTGGGAGTCAGACAAGGTGACCCAGGAAGAGCCAAAAAACTGCACAGTTTCTGAGAGTGCTGCACAGAAAGCCCGCCTAAGGACAATCCCAAAGGGTGCCTTACCTCTCCCAAAAGGGTACCTCACCATGACCATTTGAATCGGGAGCAGATTCAAAGAGCACTTTACATCTCCAAAAAAGGGAGAGATATAAAACATTCCTCTAACTCTCATTCCACACTCCCCTTCTTGTTCATACATTCATTACATTCACCCATGCAAGGTAAAGCCCTCTGCACATTCCCACCAACCTCTCATACACCTAGGCCGACTTAATGCCTATTTGCACCTATCAACCATTCCCACTTCATCCCTCATGATTACTTGAGTACACCTCCAACAATGCTCAAGGGAAGGAAGATGATGGTATAGAGGCAACATCACTGGTTAGTTTGAGATTTAGAGTCATAGATTTGCACAGCACGGACCCTTCGGCCCATCTCATCCATGACGACCAGACATCTTAAATTAATCTAGCCCTATTTGCCATGAATTAGCCAAAACCCTCTTAAACTCTTCTTATTCATATTTTAAATGCTGTACTTGTACAAGCCTCCACCACTTCCTCTGGCAGCTCATCCCCTCTGCATGAAAAAATTGCCCCTTAGGTCCCTTTTAAATGTTTCCCCTCTCACCCTAAATCTATGCCCTCTAGTTCTGGACTGCCCCAAACCAGGGAAAAGACCTTGAGGAGAAAGTGAGGTCTGCAGATGCTGGAGATCAGAGCTGGAAATGTATTGCTGGAAAAGCGCAGCAGGTCAGGCAGCATCCAGGGAACAGGAGAATCGACGTTTCGGGCATAAGCCCTTCTTCCTGAAGAAGGGCTTATGCCCGAAACGTCGATTCTCCTGTTCCCTGGATGCTGCCTGACCTGCTGCGCTTTTCCAGCAACACATTTCCAGCAGGGAAAAGACCTTGTCTATTTACCCTATCCATGCTTCTCATAATTTTATAAACCTCGATAAGGTCACCCCTCAGCCTCCAATGCTCCAGGGAAAACAGCCTTAGCCTATTCAGCTGCTCCCTATAGCTCAAGCCCTCCAACCCTGACCCTCCAGTCCTTGTAAATATTTTCTGAACCTTCTCAAGTTTCACAACATCCTTCCGATAGGAAGAAGAGAATTGCACACAACATTCCAAAAGAGGCCTAACCAATATCCTGTACAGCTACAACAAGATCTCCCAACTCCTGTATTCAATACTCTGACCAGTAAAGAATACCAGAAGCCTTCTTCACTAGCCCATCTGTGACTCTACTTTCAAGGATATATGAACTTGCACTCCAAGGTCTCTTTGTTCAGCAACATTCCCCAGGACATTCGCATTAATATATAAGTCCTGTCCTGATTTGCCTTTCCAAAATACAGTACTTCACATTTATCTAAATTAAACTCTATCTGCCACTCCTCAGCTTATTGGCCCATCTGATCAAGATCCCATTGCGTTCTGAGGTAACCTCCTTCACTGTCCATCATACCTCTAATTTTAGTGTAATCCGCAAACTTACTAACTATACCTCTCATATTCACATCTAAATCATTTCTAGACACTTCTCAACAGGTCAACACTTCTTGACAGATTTTAATAAGCTGGGAAGTTCCAAAGGATTTTTGCACAATTTACACACAATTTTGTTCAAACTGCCCCAACATGCATGTGACATCCTCCCAAATGGATAGTGGACGACCCTCCCATCCTCCCCCAAAGGATTGCTGTCACCAGCTACCCTCCTACCTCTGTGCTCTTCCCCATCACCCCGGTCCTTGGACCACACCCCCAGGAGTACCTCAGCTCTCCAAAGTAGCATCTAGGCTATCCAAAGGGGAAAAAAAAAACAACAGATCTGGTCTTACCTGGTCTACTCTCCACACTCCAGCTTTCATACATCAGGGACTCCACAATCCCATTTCTATAGAAACAGATGGTCATTCAAATGTCAAGCTGCCTCCAGAAACCCAACATACTTGAAACATAAACTGCCCTCAATCCCGGTTTAAATGAGAGAGCCAGGTTCATGGACAGGATTTGCAATTCCTGATAAATTCAAAGGATTGACACATTGCATAGACACTTCTCACCTGAGGAAAAATTTGAGCCAAAGCATGGAACAACTGTAGTTAGTTAATTAAGGAGAAATTCCTTTACCTGTAACTCAGATTAGTTAGCTCCGGAGTTTTAAAAAATATAAACATGGCATCTCACTATAACTTTAACAGAATGTTGGGAGTATGGACAGCTGGGGGTGGTTAGTTAGGAAACTCTTTTTAAAAAATTTTTCACCTTGCAAGAATTGATCTTAAATTCATCCTCGACTATCCAATTTATAGGTCCAAAAGAAGGAGCTAATTGGGAGTAAGCGTAGGTATTTTGACTCACTATTGCCTAATCTCCTGTTTATAGGAAATGGTCCAAAAGTAAGCTTATGATATGGCAGCACATTTAATACATATGCTGTGCCATGAATAGAGTTGTGAACAGTTCATGTGATGGAGCACGAGGAGAAAGTATCACCTGCCGAAGGAATGCAACTTTATGGTTTCTGAGCTCAAGCAGCAGTCACCGTAGCACATCCATAAAGTAGAGGATTACATGGTTAGCATATTTAGGGAGGTGGCCACATTGCAGGAGAGAGTCATGTAAGTAGATAAGGAATGGGCCACTGTCAGGCAATCGAAAAGAACCACGAAGGTTCTTTTTGAAATAACACTTCAGAGGCCAGTATCCCATCACCAATGATACTTTATTTAACAAGGCATGGCCTTTGACAATAGCATTGCTGCTTACTGAGTCAGCCACTAGAATGTCAATATCCTTGACATTTATAATTTCATCAAAGTCAGAAAGTGTGGTGCTGGAAAAGCACAGCCAGTCAGGCAGTATCCGAGGAGCATGAGAGTTGATGCTTCGAGCATAAGTTCCTCGGATGCCGCCTGACTAGCTGTGCCTTTCCAGCACCACACCTTTTGACTCTAATCTCCAGCATCTGCAGTCCTCACTTTCACCCAATTTATAATTTTATGTCAGCCAGGTCTCCCTGGTTGGACCAGATTAACAGCTCTAATGAAGGAACCCATATTTTATGAAGACCAGATGGCTGGCCTCATCACACTTACTAACTTCTGGCTTTTCATTGACACTTGAACCAGTACAGTATTTGCCAAACTGTTGGCACAATTGTACCCAATTGTTATGATAGACCATTTTCAGTACAATCAGTATTCAACTTTCATCATTAATTTTGATATCTGAGACTTTCACAGTCTAAAAATGGTTTTAGAAAGAATACTACTGAGCTGAAATGGCTGTTGTGATCACCTGACAAGCCCAGGCAAACCACATGGAATATACAATATCACTGCAGTGGAACAACCCATTTAGTAAAGACGCATTGATATTCAGATAGTCATCAAGAAAATTGCATCTCGTGTTATTGATGCTTGCAACCTAATTGCACCTTATGAAAGATGAAACAGGGCCAACAACTAACCAACTTGGAATAAAACAATGACACGTGCATGAGAATCAACAAAGAAACAGTATACTGACAATAGTCATTGGGCAACAAAGGAGAGAGAAAGCAGCAAGGATTGAGAACAGTAAGGATATTAAATGCTCTCCTCTCTTGAGCATAGGAACTATGAAAAAGCAATTTGGAAAAAAACACTATTCACTGAAAATCAAGTTTTGCCATGTCTAAAGAAACAGGACAACAGTTAAACCATTGGGAGTCAGACTCTCCTCTTGCAATTCAAGAATTCTAAAAACTTTAAACTGCAATTGTCTTTATGTTCCAATCTGCGCTAGATACCCTCTTCGTAACTTATCACGTTTGTGTATATGTTTGAGGTCACATTTTCTTCTTTTCTCAGGTTTAATTTGGTAATAAGATTCTACTCTCTTTCATTCAAGAGAACTTTGGAAATTGTTTTGATCTGGTTATTAAGTTTAATTGTTACACGTCAAAAAAGAAAATAATATAACTATTCATTACACATTCCTGGGATGTGGGAATGCTGGCTGGCCTAGCATTAATCACCCATCACTAGTTGCCCTGCAGAAGATGGTGGTGAGCTGCCTTCTTGACCTACTACATCACATTTGGTGTACACAGACTCACAATGACATTAGAGGGAGCTCTAAGTATTTGACCCAGTGACAAAGGAGGAAGGGCACTATATTTCCAAGTCAGAATAGAGAGTAGCTTGGAAGAAAGCATACAGATTATGGCTTTCTCATATTAGAATTAGAATAAGAATTAGCTGCATTGCAACATGTACTCAAATGAGTACAGTGAAAAGTTTACAAGTCACCACTTGTGGCACCATCTTAGGTACCCAGGTGCCTAGGAACAGATCCTTAAGTACAAGTTCTTAACAAAAAATGTCAGTAAAATAAAGAAGTTCAGCAATAAATTAAAAAAATAGAGACATAAGAGTTCAGAATAGCAGTCCTTCCAACCCAGGATTGCCTCGAGGCCAGGAGTGCTGGGAGTTGAGTTCATGCTGAAGTCAGGAATCCAAGTCCATGCTGAGGCTGGGACTTCGAATTCACGCTGAGATCGAATGTCCACACTGGCTTTCACCCTGGATGGGAGATTAGATTAGATTAGATTAGATTTCCTACAGTGTGGAAACAGGCCCTTCGGCCCAACAATGTCCACACAGTAAAGAAAAAGGAAAAAAGAACACGAAAAGCGAGAGGAAGAAAATAAACTGTTGGAGTAGTTGAGCCCCAGCTCAGGAGTCTAATCCCTCTGCCATCTTGGAATACATGCTGCATCTATCCTTCTGGATGGTAATGGTCATAGGTTTGGAAAGTGCTGCAAAACCCAAAAATCAATTGAGGCAAAGACAGCAGCATCAGGGAGAATGCAAGTAGCGTCACAGTAAGGCTTCAGAACTAGGAACAGCAAAGGCCTATGTGTCAACAATCATTCTCTTAGGATTGGACACCATCCCATGCAAAACTGGGTAACACCAATCTCCTAGCTAAGGATATGATATACTTTCCTAAGGTCAGAAACTGAGTAATCGCCACCAGTCCCAGGTTCGAGATTGTATGATTCTCAGCAAAGGTTCATTTTCCAGCTCTGTGGGAATACGTGGATCAGACTTCCTTGTCCTGCAGCCTGCATAGGGTATTCCCCTCTTAAGTGGAAGCCAGGTCTATTCACTAGGCAGGAAGCCTTTCAGGGCTGAACAACTAACAGTGATACATCTAAAACACCATCCTCATTAGTGTCTCTGCCTGAGACTCAGCTCAGGGGTAAATTGGGCACCAAAATTGCCAACAGTCCAAATCAGCCTCAGGCAGGAAGTGAAACTTATGACAAACATAACACATATATTAGACATATATGGAATACAGACTGAAAAATTTGTTGCCTTATTTTCAGTAGACTTGATCTGTCATGTTGCCTTCCACTAGCCTGATTGTTGCTGGTTAATTGACTCTGACTTTGCTTCTGGTGCCTTTTAATCCACTGAATCGTGCAAGTACTGCTAGATTGCTCGGTCACTGCCCTGATTATAAACTTTATTAATCTGCAAAGCATGAGATATTCAAAGAGTTGACTAAAGCCAACAAAATGGAAGCAATAATTGCACACAAATGTGAAAATAAAGAAACACTGGCTGGGTAAAAAAGGAACTTGTTGGATGTGTGGATTGCAATTTAAACATACTCAGAAAACAGAGAGGTTCTCCGGTCATGCACAGACTGCAGTGCATACATGGTTCATAGGCTGAAAGCAGAGAAAAATAATATTGGCATTCCTGCTGTCTTTCAGGATTAGGGAATTTATCATCAATGAAATGCTTTGTCAAAAACTAATATTTTAATGAACATGGATACAATGCAGACAAAAATCTCTTGCTAATAGATCATTACAATTACACTTAACCTTAGGAATTCACACTATTGGGAGGAAGTGTCAAATAGAGTAATTACTGGTAGCCTTGTGAATAACTTCACCCATAGCACATAAGGTTAAATTTATGATGAGAATTGCTGTCCCCATAGACCTCTTGTTATGATAAATGGTTCCTATTGTCCGTGTTGAACCATTAAACTAATCAGTAAAGGCACTTGAATCTTGAGATTTTTTTCAAAAATGATATATTGCTTTCAACACTTTAATGACAATTTAAAAGGAGGGTCTTTGCTGATAGACTTATATGGCAATGTAACAAAATAAAATTTGCTTGGCATACCAATTAAAATATTCCCTTTATATACTTGCCAGTTTGACAGAAAAGAAAAATGATTCAGGCTAACAACACCCTTTACTAGGGGATAGAATACAATACACAAGTAATAGTTGCAGTAGTAGACACTTGACCCCGCAAGACTCATCCATTACAATTATAGCTGATTTTCTTCTGCAATTCCAGTTTCCCATCCATCCCCTTGCTTTTTGGTTCTTTAAGAAATCAAAAAGATAATGATCTCAGTCATGAATGTACTCAACAATGGAGCATCCTCAACCACCTGGGATCAAGAATATCAAAGATTTATAATGCTCCCAGTGAAGAAGGTTCTCTTCCTCTTATTCCTAAATGATTGGCCCCTTAGAATGAGGTTGCATGTTCTGGATTGCTCAGCCAAGGGAAACTGTAGTGATTCTAACAATGTCAGCCAGGTAAACCTCATGAAATGAGTTCCCTGATTGAGGCTGTTAACCTTTGCCAATCAGGCAGCCGTGGCTGACAGATAAGAACAGAAGTGTCTGGGTGGTGGGGAAAAAAACAATAAAAAAGAAATAAATAAGAGATTCAGAGAGTCTCCTGACTTCAGGGACTGACACTGGTCACAGCCAGTGTACTGTGCACATGTAAATAAAGAATGACTTAGTGACAGGATACTGGCCTCTGTGCAAAAAAAAAGAACAGAAGTGTCAGATATCCCGTTTACTCTGAAAGTTAGCACTGAAGTAGCTGGATCAGTGTCAAGGGCTCAATGTGTGTAAATAAAGGGTGACTTGGTGATGGGATACCAGCCTCTGTGGAGTTATCTCAAAACAAGCTCTCATTTTTATTTAATCCCAAATATATACTTAATTCATTAAAAAAAATATACATAGTTACTAGAGCACTTCAATTCTGTACAGACTTTACATATGGAGAACAAACAAACCCAAGGTGTTTCTTATTTATACAAGACTATATTTGCATACATTTGAGGCACTGGGAAGGCCCACAACTGAACGGACTCCCATTCAACTTAGGCAGAAAGATGGTGGTCTGTCCCCATTGCACCTTGATGGTTGCTGCCCCAAGCTTTAGTGTGTGTCCCAGAACACAGTCCTAGACCTTGGAATATGCCAGTCTGCAACACTCAGTCATGGTCAACTCCTTGCTCTGGAAGACCAACCTATTTTGGGCAGACCAAAGTTGATGGCTTTCCAGGCACAGTTTGTCTCAGCGCGTATTCCAGAGAACAAACTGTACAGCACCGAGTCTTATGTCACAGAGCTGCTGGAGATGAACCTAAAAAAAAGCATCGCATCTTCCTTCCTTTGCAAAGGTACATTCCAGCAGAAGATGTGAGACAGTCCCTGCATCCACTTCAAGGGTGGCATGCAGCAGTGATGCAGAGAATCCAGGCATACATAAAGGATCTCCGTAGCGTCCTTCTCATGACCAGCCAAGCGACATCTTGGTGCTTGTTAAGAAGTTCTGGTGATGAGGCATTCAGCCAAAGCACTTTGCCAGTCTGCTCAGGGAGCAACCCAACAGGATCCACCCTCTTTGTTATCCACAGGGTCTCGAGGACACTAAGTACTGACCACTTCCTGATAGACTTGTGCTTTTCTTTGCAAATTTTTCCACGAAGGACAGGTGTTACAGAACAGTTCAACTACTTTGAACAAGGCCAGATTAATCCCTCGTAACACCGGGGACAGGAAGAACCTCAGTACATAGTGACATTTGGTGTTTGGCTACCAAGGGTCTACACATAACTTGATAATAGCCACACCCATTCTTCCCATTTTTATCTAGACCTTTATACATGATGTCCCTTCAGACATGGTCCATCTTAGAACTCCATATGAAGTGGAAGGCGGCTTGGGGCCTGCAGTGGCGCAGGCTCAGGGAATAGACCAGACCTGTGTCACATACCGAGAGTATCTCACACATGATGACAAAGGCTTTTACCCACAATGGAGAGGGAGCAGTGCTCCCAAAAACCCTGCCTCACCCTTGCAATATACTCCTCCCAAGTTTTGGCACGTGGCCCAGCCCCACCGAATCATATTGCCAGCACATTCAAATAATCTGTTCCGATGATGAAGAATATAAAGGATCAATCAGCTAAGTTCCAAAAGAACATGGCTTTGCTCTTGCCTTGATTTATCTTGACACCCAAGGGAGTGTGAACTTGTCACAGATGCTCATAAGTCTGTGCACTGAGCAGAAATAGATGTCATCCTTGTATACAGAGGCCTTCACTTACAAGCCTCCAATGCCTGAAATAGTCACCCCTCTCAGGCTTGCATCCTTCCCGATGGACTCAATAAAAAGCTTCAGACAACACACTCAAGGCAACAGGGAATGGACAGCCCTGCCTGACTCCACTTCTGATCAGGAAGCTTTCTGATTCCCACCCATTGATTGAGGCTGCACTACTGATGTCGTTGTAGTGCAGTCAGATCCAATTGTAGATACAGTCCCCAAAGCCTATTCTGGACAGCAAATCCCACATGTCAGTGTGCAATATCCTGTCAAAGGCTTTCTCCTATTCCAGATAGATGAGGCTGGTGTCCATCCCCCTGTCTTGCACATGGGTAATTATATACCCGAGGAGTGCAAGGCTCTCAGTTTTCCTGCTTGGTAAAACGCAAGTTTGGTCAGGGAGAATCACTGATCCTGGAGCAGACTTGACCCAATGACCTTAGACAGGATTTTGTGATTCATATTCAACAGTGAAACTGGTTGCCAATTTCTAATTTCCACCTTCTCTTCCATCTGCTTGAAGATGAGGATGTTTCCTTTCCTCAAGGTTTTGCTTCATTTTTTCGGCGGCAGTTGGAGTGGGAGGAGCAACAGCAAGGACCAGAGGCCCAACAGGAAGGTAAATTTAAAAAGATAAAAGCTTACCTTGTGTATAGGCGGAGCTCACATAGAGCAGAAGCGGACACAGGACCACTGGGTATGTGGGCGGTTGCTTTACCAGAAACACGACTCAGGTAGTATCTCCCACCTGTCCTCCTCCTCTAACCAAAGTTTCTGTGCACTGGATTGGTAAGCGGACTAGTTTCCTTTTTTTCAGTTTTTCAGTAGTCTCATTGGGAATTTAGAATAGTGGAAATGGAGATTAGGGCAGTTGAATGTTCCTCCTGCAGAATGTGGAGGTAAGGGTCACCACTAACGTCCCTGCTGACTTTGTCTGTGGGAAGTGCATCCAACTCCAGCTCCTTGAAAGCCGCATTAGGGAATTGGAACTGTAGCTGGATGAACTTCTTATCATTCAGGAGGCAGAGGGGGCTTGATGAAAGGAGTTACAGGGAGGTTGTCACACTTCAGGTAAAAGATAATGATAGATGGGTTACTGTCAAGGGATTGAAAGGGAACCGGCAAGCAATGCAGGATACCATGTGGCTGCTCCCCTCAATAACAAGCATACCATTTTGGATACTTGAGAGGTGGGGGGGAAACTTACCAGAGGGGCAATGGGGCACAGGTCTGTAGCAGAGAGTCTGTCCCTGTTGCCTAGAAAGGAAGGAGGAAGAGGAGCAGAGCATTAGTCATTGGGGACTCCATAGTTGCAGGGACAGATAGAAGGTTCTGTGGGAATGAGAGAGATTCATGGTTGGTGTGTTGCCTCCCAGGTGCCAGGGTTCGCGATGTCTCTGTGTTTTCGGGATCCTTGAGGGGGAGGGGTAGCAGCCCCATGTCGTGGTCCACATAGGCACCAACGACATAGGTAGGAAAAGAGATAGGTGGTTTAAGGCAGAAATTCAGAGAGTTTGGTTGGAAGCTTAGAGCTAGAACAAACAGTCGTTATCTCTGGTTTGTTGCCCGTGCCATGTGCTACCAAGACAAGGAGTAGGGAGAGACAGGAGTTGAATAAGTGGCTACAATGATGGCGCAGAAGGGAGAGTTTTGGATTCCTGGATAATTGGGGCTCTTTTTGGGGTAGGTGGGACCTCTACAAACAGGATGGCCTTCTCCAGTACCAGAGGGTTACCAAATACTGGGGTGGGGGGAATTTGCTAATACTCTGTGGTTGGGTTTAAATTAATTCAGTAGGGAGATGGAAACTTAAATTGTAGTTTGAGTTTAAGAGTGATGAGGTCAGAACTGAAGTTTTAAGGTCGCAAGAAGGCACTTGCAAGCCAGAAGTTGGTTTGAAGTGTGCCTACTTCAATGCCAGGAGCATTCAGAATAAGGTGGGTGAACTTGCAGAATGGGTTGGTACCTGGGATTTTGATGCTGTGGCCATTTTGGAGACATGGATAGAGCAGGGACAAGAATGATTATTGGACGTTCCAGGATTTAGATGTTTCAGTAAGAACAGAGAAAATGGTAAAAGTGAGAGGGTTGGTATTGTTAGTTAAGGACAGTATTATGGTTGCAGAAAGGATGTTTGAAGTCTCCTCCACTGAGATAGTATGAGCTGAGATTAGAAACAGGAAAGGAGAGGTCATCTTGTTGGGAGTTTTCAATTGGCCTCTGAACAGTTTCAGCTATGTAGAGGATAGGATAGGCAAGTTGATAGAAGTGAGTGTGACAGGGTAGTTGTTAGGGGGGACTTTAACTTTTCAAATATTGACTGGGAATATTATAGTTCAAGTACTTTACATTAGTCAGTCTTTGTCCAATGTGTGCAGGAATATTTCCTGACGTAGTATGTAGACAGGCCAACAAGGGCAAGGCCACATTAGATTTGGTACTGGGTAATGAACTCGGCCAGGTGTTAGATTTGGAGGTAGGTGAGCTCTTTGGTGATAGTGACCACAATTTGGTTATGTTTACTTTAGTGATGGAAAGGGATAGGTATATACCGCAGGGCAATAGTTATTGCTGGGGGAAAGGCAATTACAATGCAATTAGGCAAGATTTTGGATGCATAGGATGGGGAAGGAAACTGCAGAAGATGGGCACAATTGAAATATCGAGCTTATTCAAGAGGACCAGCTATTGTGAGTCCTTGAAAAGTACGTACCGGTCAGGCAAGGAGGAAGTTGTCAAGTGCAGGAGCCATGGCTTACTAAGGAAATCAAATCTCTTGTCAAGAGGAAGAAGAAGGCTTATGTTAGGATGAGATGTGATGGCTCAGTTAGGGAGCTTGAGGGTTACAAATTAGCCAGGAAAGACCTAAAGAGAGGGCTAAGAAGAGCCAAGAGGTGACATGAGAAGTCGTTGGTAGAAAGGATCAAGGAAAACCCTAAGGTTTTCTATAGGCTTATCAAGAACAAAAGAATAACTAGAGTAAGATTAGGGCCAAACAAGCATAGTAGTGGGACGTTGTGTGTGGAGTCCAAGGAGATAGGGGAAGCACTAAATGGAAATTTTCCGTCAGTATTCACACTAGGAAAAGACAATGTTGTCGGGAGAATACGGAGATACAGGCAACTAGACTAGGTGGGATTGAGGTTCACAAGCAGAAGGTGCTAGCAATTCTGGAAAGTCTCAAAATAGTGAGGACCCCTGGGATAGATGGGATTTATCCTAGGATTCTCTGGGAAGCCAGTGAGGAGATTGCTGAGCCTTTGGCTTTTATTTTTGCATCATCATTGCATACAGGAATAGTGCCAGAATTCTGGAGGATAGCAAATGTTGTTGCCTTGTTCAAGCAAGGGAGTGGAGACAAATCTGGTAATTATAGACCAGCAAGTCTTACTTCGGTTGTGGGTAAAGTGTTGAAAAGGATTATAAGGGATAGGATTTATAATAATCTAGAAAAGGAATACGTTGATTAGGGATAGTCAACACAGTTTTGAGAAGGGTAGGTCGTGCCTCATAAACCTTATTGAGTTTTTGAGAAGGCGACCAAACAGGTGGATGAGAATAAAGCAGTTGATGAGGTGTATAAAGATTTCACTAAGCTGTTTGATAAGGTTGCACACATTAGGTTATTGCACAAAATACGAAGGCATGGGATTGAGGGTGATTTAACGGATTGGATCAGAAATTGGCTAACTGAAAGAAGACAGAGGGTGGTGGTTGATGGGAAATGTTCATTCTAGAGTTCAGTTACCAGGACCTGTTTTGGGTCCACTGCTGTTTCTCATTTTTTGTAAATGACCTGGATAAAGGCATACAAGGATGGGTTAGTAAAATTGACACTAAGGTCAGTAGAGTTGTGGGTAGTGACGAAGGATGTTGCAGGGACATAGATAAGCTGCAGTGCTGGGCTGAGAGGTGGCAAATGGAGCTTAATGCTGAAAAGTGTGAAGTGTTTCACTTTGGAAGGATTAACAGGAATGCAGAGTACTGGGCTAATGGTAAGATTCTTGGCAGTGTAGATGAGCAGAGAGATCTCAGTGTCCAGGTACATAGATTCTTGAAAGTTGCCACGCAGGTTAATTGGGTTGTTAAGACGACAAATGGTGTGTTAGCTTTTATTGGTAGAGGGACTGAGTTCCAGAACCATGAAGTCATGCTGCAGCTGTACAAAATTCTGGTGCAGCCACACTTGGAGTATTGCGTACAGTTCTGGTCACTGCATTATAGGAAGGATGTGGAATCTTTGGAAAGAGTTCAGAGGAAATTTACTAGGATGTTGCCTGTTATGGAGGGAAGGTTTTATAAAGAAAGCCTGAGGGTCTTGAGGCTGTTTTCGTTAGAGAGGAGGAGGTTGAGAAATAATTTAATTGAGACATAAAAGATAATCAGAGCGTTAGATAGGTTGGACAGGGAGACCCTTTTTCCTCAGATGGTGATGGCTCGCACGAGGGGACATAGCTTTATAATGAGGGGTGATAGATATTGGACAGATATTAGAGGTAGCTTCTTTACTCAGAGTAGTAGGGGCGTGGAATGCCCTGTCTGCAACAGTAGTAGGCTCGCCAAAATTAAGGGCATTTAAATGGTCATTGGATAGGCAAATGGACGAGAATGGAATAGTGTAGGTTAGATGGGCTTCAGATTGGTTTCACAGGTCGGTGCAACACCAAGGGCTGAAGGGCATGTACTGTGCTGTAATGTTTTATGTTTTATGCTACCTGATAGAAGCATACTGTTGTACACCTCTTGCAGGCCCTGGCCTATTAAGTCCCACAGAGGCGGATACAACTTAGCTGGTAAGCTGTCACTTCCAAGAGTTTTATTCTTTTCTAAGGACTTGAGAGCCTTGGTCAGCTCATCCAAACATAACAGCTGGTCTAGCCTCTCCCAACTGCTGTCACGCAAGACCTCCATGATAGAGGACAGGAAAAACTGGGAGGCAGCACTGCCCGTGCGCTTCATGTCATACAGTCTGGTATCAAAGGATTTGCTGATCCTCAGGATGTCAGAGTGAGATGATGTTACTGAGTCATGTTCTTCCTTCAGGCTGCTGAGCACAGAGCTCTCCCGGTGCACCTTCTGAAAGAGGAAACCCGAGTACGTCTCACCTTGCTGCATGGTGCGGAACCTGGACTGAGAGATTGAGTTGGAGGCCTCTGAGACAAAGAGTGAGGCTTTCTGGCTCTACACCTGGAGCCCTTCTATGACATCACCTGCAACAGGAGTAGGTTCTGCATACTTTTCTGGAGTTTCGATAGTTTTCCCAATCTCTCTCTCAGTTTCTGAATATCTTTGAGGATAAAGAACCTTTTTGTGGTCACCTTGATTATTTCCCAGCAGTTCGCTAAAGGCTTAAAAAGTGGGCTTCACTGTTCTCCAGTCTGCGTAATCCCTTTTGAGTCCCTTGATGTTTTCTGAGGTCAAAAGTTTCAAATTCAGCTTCCACATTTCCTTACCAGCCCGCTGTTCATCCACTAGGTGACAGCTGGCCAGCAGGAGGCAGTGGTCAGAGAAGAACGTTGGCTTGATGTCAATGGATCTGACCAAGAATGCTCGAGACACAAACAAGAAAACTATCCTTGAGTGGATAGACCGTCTGGCCATGACCAAATGCATCTGTGCTGTGTTCCATCTCTAGGGGTGCTGAAGACATTGTGTGGCTTGGTGTTTTTAACTTTTCCACCAGGAATCTGGACATGACGTCAGCCTTCAGGATTGTCCATCCAAATTAATGATGCAGTTGAAGTTTCCAGCCAGAACGGACATTGCCAGCAGCAGTGGGAGCTGTTACAGGACAGCCAGCCCCTCACTCCTTACCAGCCTGATGAGTGGTGACTCAGAGGTTAAATCACCAATCATTTCTCTCTAAGTGGAGAGCAGTCCACGTTCCTTTTGGACTGTGGTGACTTTACAAGTCCTTTCAGAATCTTGTACAGCCCAAATGATATCTAATTCACCTAGTAAATCTTTTCTTGTACTCATGCTATTTGGAATAGGCTAAAATGACTTGAAAGCAATGTAATCTCAAAATAATACCATATAACTAGCCAACCAAAATGCCTTTAGGTTTCAGTAATAATTGGTTTCAATTTTGGGATTGGGACCTGTCTCTGGCATCTGTTTCGAGTATCACTAGGATTAAGATAGAACGGTACAAAATCATGAATGAAAGTGATCCTATTTATGAACACTTCTATTTCTCCAACAGAATTTTGGCATGTATAATTAAATCATGTGCGAGAATCAAAATCATTCAGGTAAAAGATATCTCACGCTCTGATAAATTCAGAAGATCCTAAATAATTGCCACGTAAAACTCTGAGTTTATCCTTAGTTTACAAGAGTTTACTTGTCTATTCTACTGATATAAATATATTGTTGTACTAATATTTTAATTATTAGTATCGCATTTTTTTCAGGGCACTACGTACAAACTTACATTAAAAGAATATAATCTGATTACAAAACAGCATATTTAATCGACTCCTCTTACATCTGTTTTGAATATAAATTCCATTATCTATTTATCTTGATTTGTCCAGTAAAGATTAATTGCTCATACAATTTAGGCATCTTCATCCATTAAACAAAATCAGTGAATTGTGACCAAAAAATCTGAGCAACTGGATGATAATCACAAAGACCAGGTAAATTACAAGACAAGCAAATTCAATTTTCTAACACCAAAAGTGTGCAAATACATTACAGATTTTGATGGTTTGTACAAAACGTATTTCTATCTACATTAGCTATGTGTGGAAGCAAAACTGCAGCATCAGCAGATAGATATAATGAATGTCAAATTAATGACACAGTCTTTTATGCTACTGTGCTGTGTGCATCTGTTTTGCATAATTACATCATATTACCTCATGAGTTTAATTGTATAATAGTGATACATCCTGGGCTAACAATGAGTGCATCTACCTGCAGGGAGGGAGGGAAAAGTACTCACATTTACAGATATGTGATTTTTCCTATAAATGTTTATACAAACAAAGAGATACGAACTTGATGAAAGAACGCAGAATATCATATTATAGATTTTAAAAAGAACAAGTGCCTTTAATAGTTAGCATAGCATTTCACATGAATACAATTTGTTTGACATGATTTTAATATATAGTGCAGTCAGTTAAGACAAGTTTAATTAGCTATCTGTCTTCCACTGCAATAATTACAAATTTTCTAGGCTTGAACTGACCACAGTTACATCTTTGAAACCAGCATTCTAATATTGGAACATAACCAAGGTGGCATCAGCTAGACCAATTATAGTGGAAGCTTATAAGAATCTTTTAATCAGTCAACTTCCAGCAGACCCTTAGGAGTCTTCTGTGATTTATTAATAACCTGTAATTTCTGTAACTGTTATTGGATGCTCAATTTATGTAGGATTAACGCTTAGATTTAAAGCTGGCAAAATTTGGCCCATCGCTAGAATATAAATAATTGTAATCCATATATAGATAGAAGGACATTCACTTCTTCATTTAATAAAGATATTTTAAACAAGTATGTAAGTTAGCTCGCTGAGCTGGAAGGTTTGTTTTCAGACATTTCCTCACCATGACTAGGTAACATCATTAATAAGAGTCTCTGATGAAGCACTTGTGGTATGTCCCGCATCTCTATTTATCGGTCTTAGTTTCTTAAGGCGGGTCATGTCATTTTTGGTTCTTTTAATCAAGGGAAAGTAGATGGCATCTACGCTGATGTGTTTATTGATGGTGTTCTGGTTAGAAAGCCACTCCTCTAAGAACTGTCATGCGTGTCTTTCTTTCACCTGTTCTAGATTGTATGTGTTCTCCCAGTCAAAGTGATGTCCTTCTTTGTCTGTATGTATGGAAATTAGTGATAATGCATTGTGTCTTTTGGTGGCTAGTTGGTGTTCATGTATCCTGGTGGCAAGTTTTCCACTTGTTTGTCTGATGTAGTGTTTTTTTTTTACAGTTCTGACATGGTATTTTGTAAATTACATTAGTTTTGCTGATACTATCTAATGGATCCTTTAGTTTCATTAGTCGCTATTTACATGTGTTGGTAGGTTTGTGGGTTACCATGATGCCAAGGGGTCAGAATAGTCTTTGATGTAAGGTAATGTAGCTATAGCTTTCCTCAGAAACAAATCCAAACAAGTAACCACAACACAATCAAAAACTATAGCCACATTACCTTACATCAAAGACATGTCAGAAATGACTTCCAGTTTACTCAGACCTCTTGGCATCATGGTAGCCCACAGACCTACTAAGACACATAAACAGCGACTAATGAAACGAAAGGATCCATTAGGTACTACCAGTAAAACTAACATCATACTTATCAACAACCTGGAGCGACAAATCTTCTCAAAAATCGCTAATATTTTAAAGCTAAGCATACACTACCATTCCATTCTGCATCTCATCTTTATCAATAACCAGTCGGAGTCATAGCAAGTCACTTCCCTTTTATAATCATTCACTACAAAGTGGCTAATTCCCTTTTTGGAATAATGAAATTGAATAATGAAATTGAATACCAGTGGGGAAACAATGGATGGAAAGTTCCACTCACCTGCACAGCAACAGCATTGGTGAGAAATTTGGAAAAATATGCAAAAAATTTAAAATCAAAACATCAAGGTAAAGTCTTTCAATGTTCTGTTTATTGTTTGGAATGGCAAGTTCAGAATCTCACTAATGAACAGAACTTACTTTATTTCCACGTATTTCCATTTCATGACTATTCCAATTCACCTCATTTCCACACAGCTTCTAATCTTTTCTTTGCTCAAGAAGCTACATGGCACTAATACCTGACATAAAGGTCAGAGTGGACATCTAACCAATTGCTTTCCTTACCATCATCTTATCCTGGTTTCAGAGCAACATACTCCATGGATACAGTGATCCTCAATCCTTCAGTCCCTGTACACCTCCATCCCCCATCACGAAGGACTCAAAGCCCTCCGCTTCTTCCTTTCCCGCCGTACCAACCAGCACCCTTCCACTGACACCCTCCTTTGACTCAAAAAGGTGTGGAGATCCAAGTTAAAGTTTGCAAATTGATTTAAAAATGTTCGGTAAAATGAATGTTTTGGCTGTGTTGGTGTTGTTGGGAGAAATATTAAGTGGAATATAGTCGGGCTTATTGCGTGGGCCCACAAGTGCTTGCTATTTACATAAATGACTATGTATCAGAGCACAGAATGTTGTAGCTTTCTATAATAGCGCGTTATTGTAGCACAATTACTTTAAGGAGTTTTTAAATAATAAAAAGGTTAGATTCCACCTAATTGAAACAAAACAAGCAAAGTCCTCTTTAAGGGCCTTGATTTCAATTGAGAAACTATTTATTACAGTCACTGGAAAAACAATTAATCTTTGAAGGAAAGTACATCAAAACTTTTATGCATTACCATTTGAGTCGCGTACCATGTCTGACTGAGTGACTCCTGTTGCCGGCTTGTCCAGAAACTTGCTGACGGGGTCGCTTCCTGGTTCCCCCAACTCCCAGTTACTCTTCAAACGGCAATCCCGAGCGGTGCCTTCAGAAATTAGGCTCGACCTCTCCTCCTCGATGGTGTACAAAAGGAAATCCTCCCCAGCGGGACCGTCATTCCACTCCGTACTCTCCATAATCGAAACCTAATCAAAAACAAGTCTTGGCTTTGCTAGCGCTGTCACGGGATATTATTTCTTCCTAATCGCTGTTCACAACCTGTTTCATTGTCGTTGCTCTCGGATAGCGTGCTACATGCTGTTGAACTTTGCGTTCGCTTTCCCAGCCAGAGTTTTAATGCTCCTAATTATGACCGTTCCTCACGAAAAACAATCACATACCTCCCTCTCTGACATATTAAAGTACATTGCGTATTTTCCACATTTAAAAAAAAGTTTATGAATGCACACACACCTGCTAATTTACATAAAAATGTAATGGAACATTGTTAGCATTTTGCATTGTTTCTCGACCAGCTTTGAGTTTTGTTTAGATTGTAACAGCTCAAAATTAAGGGACCAAAAGAAGTCGTCATATTCACATTGTCTCCATGTTGTGCTAAATACAGTTTTCCAAGTTAGGCTATTTTTTTGGAAAATCCTGTTAAATTATTTTAATTACTTATGGTGATGCCTGAAAGAATTTCCTGCAGATTAGACCTCAATCACGGATTGATATTTATTATGCTTTCAGGATGTAATCTAAGAAATAGAACAATGGGGACACAATCTAGAAATAAAGAGTAACCCTGGTCACAAAATTGCCAGATTGTCACTTTCCTCATTCCTGAAGAAGGGCTTATGCCCGAAACGTTGATTCTCCTGTTCCCTGGATGCTGCCTGACCTGCTGCGCTTTTCCAGCAACACATTTCCAGCTCTGATCTCCAGCATCTGCAGACCTCACTTTCTCCTCAATCCTTCATCCATGCAAGGTGGCAGCTACAAACCACCAACCTCTACATATCATCATGCCTGCTGTCAGCCCAATGTAAACACCATTTCAGCTATTCAGGACTTTACATTGGAGGTCAGGGACACCTAGAACTTGCATGCTTCTACCAGGTCATTTTTCACATTTGGACAGACACACAAATTTCATACATGTACATATAATGCATTTTAGGGCTCATAGGTTGCTCTTTTTTTCAGTAATCAGTCATGTTGAGCTTGCTTAAAGGTTACAATTGTTTTAAATATAAAGGGTGACAGCTTGTATATGTCCGCAGTGCTGAACAACTAAGGGTGTGGACATGGCACTGCGCAGTGCCGTGTATGTCAGTGCCAGTAGATTACCTGGCAAACATACTCTGTATACTTCAAGGAAATGACCATGTCTGAAAGTCAAAGGTGAGTAGGCTTTAGTTGGGTCAAGAGGGTGTATGTCAGTCAGGAAATGTCATCACAGTCACTGAATAGGTATATCAATTCTGCACCAGGGTGTTGGCCATAGTCCAATCAGGTTCTTGCTCATTCATGTCCTTGTGGTCCAAGAATCCACTTTTGTTTGAGGACAAAGGGAGGAATTGAGTATGATGGAAGTGGATGGAAGAACAGTTAGTGGTGATGTGGGACAGGAAAAGTAGTGAAGTGTCCCTGTTGAGTGAGTAGAAGGCATTGAGGACAGGATGGGTAAGTACTTATGATGAGTGGAAATTATCCGTGCAAGAGTGAGAGCTGCATTCCATGAGCTTGCAGAGTTGTATGCACTGGCAGAGTTAGAATGAGTAGCAGCCGTGAGTGTGAGATGGCAGAGAGAAGATGAAGGCACTTGGTCTTGCATAGCACAGGAGATCATTAACTAGCTTCCTGCATGTCAATGGCTTCCATTTAACCCAGGTCACAGCATTGACCCAGGCTGCATGGTGGCTCAGTAATTAGGACTACTGCCTCACAGCTCCTGGACCCTGGGTTCAATTCCACCCTCATGTGGCTGTCTGTGAGGAGTCTGCACATTCTCCCCATGTCTGAGTGGGCTTCCTCCCACAATCCAAAGATGTGCAGGTTAGGTGGATTGGCCCTGCTAAATTGCCCACAGCTTCCAGGCTAGGTAGGCTAACCATGGGAAATGCAGGGTTACAGGAATAAGGTAGGAGGGTGGGTCTGGTTGGAATGAACTTCTTGGGCTGAATGGTCTATTTCCACACTGTAGGGATTCTATAAAAGGCTGCAATAATGGTCTGCTTTACTGGTCCACGTGATGAATAACTATCATGCCCTCCAGATTGCTGTCAGTGAACCAAGGGAGTCATTAGTTTTTCATACTATGCTCCTCTTCATACTATGAGAGACAGCTTCTGCCTTGCAGCATCAAAAATGTTCCAGAGTTTACATGCCACTGTGTCTTAAGTCCTGGCAGTAGCAAGCATCTTGCTGCATGATTGCGCAACTAGCACACCATTGATGCTGACTGCAGCAATAACGAGGCGAAGAGTGGAAGATTGCATGAGAAAAATTCACATGTCATGGAGGACTAGCTGCCATTGATCTCACTCAAGAAAACACTCCATGAGAATAGGGAAGCTCAGCCTAGTGCTAATTTTAGTGCTAAAAAGATCAATTCAATAATTTTGCCACATCAGAATGATTGTGTTTTTGCCTAACTGTTTCTATTCTAATGAGATTCCTTTAGTCAAGGCTTGTTATTTGTAAGAAATTAAACCTGAGATATGTGATTGCCAATTTTCTTTTATGTAAAGTCCATGTGAAGCTTCACAAGTGCAATGGACAGTAAAACAAACAGAGATATTCAACCTCAAGCCACTGTCCTTTCAACACTTCTGGCTATGAAGTAAGGTGATGAACTAAGTTTCTCTGGGAACAATGTTCCTCTCATGATTTTGTTATTTCCTTTGCACCAGTAGTATTCAAAAGGAAGGCAGAGACATACTCAATGCTAAAATTAGCCACTAGCTGATGCATGTTATTTACACTGCCTGAGCTCAGTCTTTTTTCATATTGAAGGAGGTCCAAGTACAGAAAAGGATGTTATAATGCGTGATTTGTATACCATTGCTCATGCACAATATAAATGAGGTGGGTTCCTCAGCACTATAATCCCTTGAAATGGACACATTATAAATTGAGCAAAGGATACATTTAAACATTCACGGCTGTTCCAAAGCATTCTGTCACTTCTATAGTTGCCTTGCCACAACTGTCCTTTTCCCCATGGTCCAACCTCTCCATCCACTATCAAGACAGTCTTTCAGCTTGTTGCTTTTCCCATCAGTCAAGATCAAGTAGACCTCATCCACATACGCCTCCTCTGCTTGGCCAAACTTACTCTGCCATCAAACCATTTTGTTCAAATCCACTTATTTCCTTCCAACGAAAGGTGAGACTTTGGAGTTCCAGCTGGGCCTGCCTGCCTTAAGAGTTACATGACACTAGGTTTACTTGAAATCACAAGCTTTCAGAGCGCTCCCCTTTCATCAGGCTGAGTGAAGAGAGCATCCAGGCACAGACTTTATAACCAGAGAGATCAAAAGATGATACAAATAGTGTAAACAGCATGTTGACAGGCCAAATAATAGGTCTCTACACGTGATCAAGCTTGTGAGATGGTGAGAGTGAAGTGTCAAAAGCTGAATAACAAGTGAAAGGATCCAGTTGTAATCCAATTAATTGAGACAGAGAGATAATTTCAAATAATTACCATTTGTACGATCTTTTGATTTCTCTGGTTATAGAGTCTGTGCCTGGATGCTCTCTCCACTTCACCTGATGAAGGGACAGTGCTCTGAAAACTTGTGATTTCAAATAAATCTGTTGGGCTATAACCTGCTCTCGCATGACTTTTGACCTTGACTGCCTCAGTCCAACACCAACACCTCCACATCATGCCTAAAGAGTCACAGTAGGAAACAGACACTTTGCTCCATTAGAGGCTCAACCAGTGTTTTACCCAGGTTTGTCATAACCTCCTTGGGGTTTTGCACTCAATAGTCCTATTTATAAATCTCAGAAATCCATCACCCATGTTAAGAGCAATTCTTCTGGTTTCCATTCATAGCAATATCTTACTAACATTCCAAATATTCGAGGTGTTTTTACGCTCAAAAAAGATTGCAAGGATTTTTCACTTATGAAGAAATATTCATACTGGAAATGTTAACCTGTCTGTTTGCTGCATAGATTCTGCTCACTTGCTCAGCATTACCAGTATTATTCTTCATTTCAAATTTGCACTAGATTGCCGTGATTATCCTCTTTCAGCAGTTAGAGGTGAGCATGGTCTCTTGGGGTTCAGATGGATTCCACATAACGCTTATAGGAAGAGATGATGTAAATTAAATTAATCCCCTTTGACAGATTAAGCAACCTGATAGTTGTACCAAGCAGTTGAGCAATCCTCCCAAGCACTGCTCCCTAACATAACCTATGCCACAGACCTGTCAGTGGGAGATCAGATTACACCAGCTTAGCTCAAGGTAACTCTCCAGTTAATAGATAGGTTAGCCTGGCTGGACAAGCAACAAGAAGCTTGCCAAAGCTGGCAACTTGTTTTGTTTTATTAATTATTAACTAATTTACAGCAATCTCCTTTGTGCAAAATTTGGATTTCCTAAATTTCAATTGTGAACATTTGGAACACACAGGATATAATTAAGTGGGGGGTATCCCAATAGGGAACTAAAGTACACTCCCCATTGCGTAAGCTTAAGGCTTGGAGATTCTTAAATATGTTTATTGGTTCCCACAAAGGTCACTCAGCAGACTGTTAAAATATAACATTTACATAAAATGGAGTGCACTGAATGAATTTTTAAAAATCATTAAAAATGCTGGTAACTAAGTAGATTATTATCTTTAAAGAAAAATAGCAGTTCAGTGTTTTGGATGCAATTTTTTTTTAATTAGAGCACCGGAAAGTAACTTAACCTTATTCATTCCAAATATTTTTGGGCCGACATTACAAGATCTTTTGTTGCCACTTCAAATTTCCAGGAGTTATAACTTACTTTTTCTTTTTACTGCAGAGCATACAGCACCTAATATATGGTAAAGGTAACAAGGAAAAAGCAACAAGTACAGAAATGTGAACAATGGAATAAGTGGGACAGCTAATGAGTTTAATAGATGAGAACAGATTTTGATCATTTCCAATTACTTCTGCCATGCTAAATCCATTAAAATGAGGATGACTATTTGTTAAAATCATGAAAGTATATTTTCAGTGGTTGGGTATCAGGATAAAAGAGGGTACAACCTTAATGGTTGAGCAGACCATTCTGGAAAGAATTCAGAAAGCCGTTTACATAGATAGGAAGTCGGAAATCTTTTCTCAAATAACAATTGACATATTTGGAAAATATAATTTTCTGACAAAAATTAATTGGCTTATCATAGATAAGACAATATAGGTATGTGGAACAAGAGCAGATCAATGGAATTGAGGTACAGATCAGCCTTCATTGAAAAAGAATGATGGAAGAAGGATTGAACAAAATACATCTGATCTTATAAGGCTATCTGTTGCACCAGAGAGGAAATATTCATTGCTTGCCAGAGATTGTCACTAATGCATGCAAATCTTTCCTTTAATTATTTTGTCAAATATGCATATTGCTGGCAAGACCAGCATTTATTGCCCATATCTAATTGCTCATGAGAAGATGGTGGTGAGCCACCTTCAACTGGTACAAGAGCAGCAAAAGAGCAATGAGCAGAAGTTCCTGGATTTTGACCCAATAGCAGTGAAAAACAGTGAAATTGTTCAACGTCATTGATGTGTGACTTTATGGGAAATTTGCATTTGGTGCCCTCATTTATCTGCCGACCTTGTCACCCTTGGTAAAGGTCACAGTTTTGGAAGGAACTGTTGAATGAGGCTTAGCAAGTTGTTGCAGTGCTTTTTGTAGGTTGTACAACTGTACACCAGTGGTGAAGGAAGTAAATGCTTAAGGTGGTGGATGGAGTACAGAGCACACAAGGTAAATATATCCTGGATGGTGTCAAGTTTCTCATATATTATTGAAGCTGCACCCATTCAGGCAAGGGAAAAGTATTCCATTACACACCTGACCTGTGCATAGACATACAGGTCATTCTGCTATAACATGCGTTTCGTTAATGCAAATTCACGATAACATGATTGCCGAATTGGGGACACTGCTTCTAAAGAATGAAGTTTTAAAACGTGTATTGGCTATAATGTGATTCCGGCTCCACTAGTTTAAGTGGTGCCTCTATTATGAGAGTTTCTTATAACATGGGATCGCACAGGAACAGAACTAGTGTTATAACAGAACCAACTGTACAAAGGCTTTGGAGACTCAGGAAGCAAGTTGTCCACAACAGAATTCCCAGCCTTTGACCAGCTGTTTCTGCCTCAGTAAATATATGGATGGTCCAGTTAAGATTCAGGTCAATGGCAACTAGCAGGATATTGATCTTGAAAATTTAGAGGTGGCATTCTGCTTAATATGAAGGGAAGCTGATTAGATTTGCTCTTTTTGGAAATGGTCATTCCGGGCCTAGAAGTATCAAGCAATAGTCACACAACACATCAACCCAGTCTTGTTGCATTTGGACAAGGATGGCTGCAGTATTTCAGAAGTTGTGAACATTACTGAACATTGAAATTAATGTCCATTGCCACTATTGAATTTATGATAGAAGGAAGGCCATTGATGAAGCAGCTAGAGATGGCTGTGCTTAGAACACTAATCTGAGGAACTCCCGCAGTGATATCCTGGTTCTGAGACGATTATCTTCGAATTGCCACAGTCATCCTGCTTTGAGTTAGGTATGACTCCAGCCAATGGGGATATTGCCAGATATCCATTGACTCCAGGGTCCTTGATACCACATTCAATCAAATGCTGCCTTAATATCTAGGTCAGTCACTGATTGTCATAGAGTCACAGAGATGTACAGCACTGAAATAGATTCTTCGGTCGAATTCGTCCATGCTGACCAAACATCCTAAATTAATCTCATCCCACTTGCCAGCATTTTGCCCATATTCCTCCCAAACCTTCCTATTCATTTACCCAACCAGATACCTTTTAAATGTTATAACCTATTAAATGTTGTAAATGCCTCCACCATTCCCTCTGGCATTTCATTCTGTTCATGACCACCCTCTGTGTGAAAAGGTTGTCCCTTTTAAATTTTTCCCCTCTCACCTTACACCTATGCCCTCTAGTTTTGGGCTCCCTTACCCTGGGAAAATGGACTTGACTATTCACCTTATCCATACCCCTCATGATTTTATAAACCTCTATAAGGGCACTCCTCAGCCTCCGATGCTCCAGGGAAAATACCGCAGTCTATTCAGCCTCTCCTTATACCTCAAACTTTCCAACCCTGGCAACATCCTTGTAAATCTTTTCTGAATGCTTTCAAATTTAACACCTTTCCTATAGCAAAGAGACCAGAATTGAACACAGTATTCCAGAAGTGGCCTACCACAATATGACCTCCCAACTCCTGTACTCAACGCATTGACAAATAAAGGCAAACATACCAAACGTCTTCTTCAATATCCTGTCTACATGTGACTGTACGTTCAAAGAACTAAGAACCTGAACTCCAAGGTCGCTTTGTTCAGCAACATTCCCCATGACCTTACCATTAACAGTATAAGCCCTGCTCTGCTCTACTCAAATGTAGCACCTCACATTTATCTAGATTAACCTCCATCTACCAGGCCTCAGCCCATCTGATCAAGGTCCTGTTGTACTCTGAGGCAACCTTCTTCACTGTTACTACACCACCAAATTTGGTGTCATCTGCAAATTTACTAACCATACCTCCTACATTCACATCCAAATCATTTATATAAATGACAAAAATGGACTGAACACTGATCAGTGAAGGCTGACCAGCAACCTTCCACCACCACCACCCTCTATCTCCTACCTTCTAATCAATACTGTATCTAAATAGGTAGTTCACCCTCTATGCCATGTGATCTAAGTGTTAACTAGTCTACCATACATAACCTTGTTGAACGCCTTACCGAAGTCCACATAGACAATGTCCACTGTTCTGCTTTCATCAATATACTTGGTCACTTCTTCAAAAAATTCAATCAACTTAGCCAGAAATGATTTCCCACGAACAAAGCCATGTTGACTATCCCTAATCAGTCCTTGTCTTTCCAAATACATGTAAATCCTGTCCCTCAGAATCCCCTCCAACAACTTGGCCACCACTGATGTCAGGTTCACTGGTCTGTACTTCCCTGGTTTTCTCTTAAATAACACGTTAGCCAATCTCCATTCTTCTGGCACCTCACCTGTGACTATCGATGATACAAATATCTCAGGAAGTGGCCCAGCGATCACTTCCCTAACTTCCCACAGAGTTCTAGGGTACACGTGATCCAGTCCTGGGGATGTATCCACCTTTATGCATTTTAAGACATCCAGCACCTCCTCTCTGAAATATGGACACTGTTCAAGATATCGCTATTTATTCCTCCAAGTTGTCTAGCTTCCATATCTGTCTCCATAGTATATATTTATGCAAAAAACGCATTTAATATCTCACCCATCTCCTGCGGTTCCACACATACACAGCGTTGCTGATCTTTAAGAGTCCTATTCACTCCTTGGTTACTCTTTGACCTTAATGTATTTGTAGAAACCCTTTTGATTCTCCTTAACCCTATTTGCTAAAGCTATCACGTATCCACATTTTGCCCTCCCGATTTCCTCTTAAGTATATTCCTATTGCTCTTGTACTCCTCTCAGGATTCACCAAATCCCTGCTGTCTATACCTGACATATGTGTCCTTCTTTTTCTTGACCAGAACCTCAATTTCTCTAGTCATCCAGCAGTCCCTACATCTACCAGCCTTGCCCTTCATCCCTCGGACTCTCTTTTGAAGGTCCCCCATTTCCAGTATTATGATCTCTTGCCCAACACCTCAGTCCCGCCCTTCCTTTATTTCCCAAGAGAAGGTCAAGTTTTGCTCCTTCTTGAATAGGTACAACCACACCCTTAATAAGAAAACTTTCTTGTACACACTTAACAAATTCCTCTCTACCTAATCCCTTAATACTGTGGCAGTATGTTTAGAAAGTTAAAATTTCTGACTATAACCACCATACTATTCCTTACAGATAACTGAGATCTCCTTACAAATTTGCTTCTCAATTTCCAGTTGACTATTGGCAATTCTATAGTACAATCCCAATAAGGTGATCATCCCTTTCTTATTTCTCCGTTCCACTCAAACAACTTCACTGGTCGTACTCACAGGAATATCGTCCCCAAGTACAGGAGTAGTGTTATCCCTAATTAAAAAAAACACCACCTTGCCTGTCTTGCCCCCTTTCTATCATTCCTATAGTATCTATACAATGGAACATTAAGCTGTCAATCCTGTCCATTCCTGAGCCATAATAGCTATCATATTCCAGACCCATGTACCCAACTATGCCAAGTTCATCTGCCTTACCTCTCAGACCGCTTGCACTGAAATAAATGCAGTTTAATTTATTAGTCCAACCTCGTTCACTGTTTTGCTCCTGCTTTCTTTGACTATTTGACTTGATCCTTTTCCCACTGCACCAGTCGCAGACTGATCCCTTTCCTCACTATCTCTCTGGATCCAATCCCACCTTACGCATTTAAATCCTCTCGGATGGCTCCAACAAATCTCCCTGACAGTATATTAGACTCCGCTAATTTAGGGGCAACCTGCCTTTCTTACACAGGTCACTTCTACCATAGAAGAGTTTCCAATGATCCAGAAATGTGTATCCTTCTCCCTTGCATCAGTTCCTCAGCCATGCATTCATCTACTCTATCCTCCTATTCCTACTCTCACTAGCACACAGCACTGGGAGTAATCTAAATATGAGTACCCTCAAACACCTACCTTTTTTCATAGATATTTTTATTGAAAAAGAAGATTTTTGAGTTTTTTTACAAAATTAACTTCCTGCCTAATTTCCTATCTTCTCTCCTCAGAACCTCATCCTTCTCTCTTCCTATGTCATTCATTCAAATGTGTACAACAAATTCCTGCTGGTCAGTCTCTCTTTCCTGAGAATATTCAGCACCCTCTCCAAGACATCTTTGACCCTGGCACTCAGGAGGCAACACAACATTCTGATGTATCATTATTGGCCACAGAAATGTCTGTCTGTGCATATGACTAGAGAGTCCCCTATCACAATTGATTGCTTAGAACCTGATATACCCTCATTACATTAGAGCTTGCCTCAGTCCCAGAAACTTGGCCGTCAGTGCTACATTCCCCTGAGAGTCCATCTCTCCTGACATTTTCCAAAATAGCACTCCTGTTTGAGACAGGAATATCCACAGGAGGCTCTTGCACCACCTGCCTACCTTTCCTAGCAGTAACCCTTCTTTCCTAAATGTTTTTTGCAGTTTTTCTACATTCCTGAAATTGCTATCAATCTTAACTCCTGTAAATTCCTCACTGCCTCGAACTGCCACTCCAGCCTACGCAAACACACTTCCTGCAGACATAATCATTCGGAAGGTTGAAATTCTTCCTAAGAGCACATCACTCTACTAAAGAACATGTTTACATCTTAACAATTTGCAGGCCCAGAAAATAGCACACTCTTACTGCTCCAAAAACATTGCTCTAGGCTATCTTGGTATGTATGTTTTATATTTTTCAAAAATATTTAACCTGGAGACAGATCTTAATGAAACATATATATGAAAAGAAAATCACCCTGCTTACTATTATAGATTTACAAAAAACAGAGTATGCTTAGATTTAAAAACCACTTAGCTGTTTCCTGCTGTGAGGAGCTCCCCATACTGAATTTCTCCAAGGTCAGCTGTGAATTCACTGTTTGTTTATTTTTTTAGACCAAACTCAAAAGTCCATAGATACTTGAAACTACACAGCAGAGGCAATCAGCTGTGAAAGTTCATTGCCTGGTCAGACAGCTGTGCAGATTCATTGCTCCTTTTCTTTCATGTCCCATGTGGTCCCTTCTCCCTCTCTTATTTTATTAAACTGCTGTTTTCATCTCTTTTTTACACAGTTCTTGAACAATGAAACAACTTATAAAACAGTAATTACCCCAAGAAATCAGCTCCAACACTGAAGAAAACCTCAAGAAGGAACAGCTCTTACAGCCATAATCTTATCTCATCCTCCATCTTAGATTACCCAGAATCCAGTTCACTTCATTTCACCTCTGCAATTCTGCTTTGTGTAGGATTAGGCTGAGACTTTGATGAAGTCTAGGTGGGTAGTCTTACTGTATCCAAAAATAAACTGAGCATCAGTTATTTCTGTGTAAGTGTTGCAGGATTATTCTGCTCGCAACATTTTTCATTGTTTTTCTTCTAATTGAGTTTAGACTGATGGGAAAGTAATTAGCTGAACTGGATTTGATTTGTTTTCTGTGAGCCAGATATGCCTGCACAATTTTCAATATTATCAATTTGATGCCAATGTTTTTGGTGAATGGGCTACGATATCTTATGCATTAAATGTGCTGGTTGTTCCTTTAGCTTAATGCCATTTCTTAAAGATATAGCATAAAATCTAGTGTAAAAGTTTAACCTTCATGGAGTGTATCCTATAAATATAGTAGAATAAGTTTCTTTTTAAACCTTCAAAATGCTAATTGTGAAGGAGGTGACCACCCGATCATATGCACAAAACCAAGAGCTGTTCAGCTCTTTTTCCAACCCCTGCTCCCTAAAAATAGCTGTCTATTGGCTTAGCAGGATTAATAAAGTTAGCCTAAATTATCATGTGAATTTTGAACTGATCTTGCAACATATTTAAATCTAAAATGAGCTGCACGCACAGATCTATCAGAAATATTGTTTCACATCAGAGCAAAGCATGCAATATCAGTGTCAATGTCTAAGTTGAGGTATGATTCAATTGGCTGCCTCTACCACTCTCCCACCTTCCAATAGCCCAATGAGTCAAACTTCCACTGTCCCCCGATCCCCAATATCCGCAATCCTAGCTCTGTACTTAGATCACTATCTAGTTCTCTCCTTCCCTCATCCTTTTAACTAGCTCATATTTTCTGAGAGGCCGTCTTTCTGCTCTGTTAAACTTATAATCACTAAACTGCTGACCATCAGTTTTCTTTCATGGCTTCCACATTAGCTGTTAAAGCTTCACTCTCACCAGGGTTAGTCCCTTTCTCCTCAACATGGGATATTATCACATCGTTCCTCAAAAAATCCTCTAAGACTGCAAACTAGGAATTTACCTCCAGCATCCCCAAAATCCTTGAACATACGTTACTTCCCAAATCTATGTCATTTTATCACAAACACCAAACTTGAATCATTCTAATCAAGTTTTCATTCCTAACATATTACCAAAACTGTACAAGGCATCATTAAGGTCTCCCAATTTCATCTTTGTCTCTGTTTTATCTCATCCATTAAAACCATGAACTATGCATTTGTTATGACTCAGCTTGACCATTCTAACAACCTACTGGATGGCCTTCCATTTTCCACCATCAATAAACTTGAGATAATCTAAAGATTTGTTGTGAACAGCTTAACTCGCAGTATATCCTGGTCATCCATCATCCTTGCATTCACTAATTTACATCAGTTCATGTTTAAGCAAGGTGTCGATTTTACAATTCTTATCCTTATTTTCAACTACCCACCTTGACTGATTGACTTATTGTTGTCACCTGTACAAAAACACAGTTAAAAGTGTAATTTTTCATGCTGTACAGGCAGATCATACCATACAAAGTGCATCAGGATAGCAGAACAGAGTGCAAAATACAGTGTTATAGACACAGAGAAGGTGCAAAGAGAGAGATCAACATTAGCATTTGAGAGGTCCATTCAAATGTATAATAACAGCAGGGAAAAAGCTGTTCTTGAATTGATTTGTATGTACTTTTATATCTTCTGCCAATGGAATAGGATGGATGAGAGTTTGACCAGAGAAGGAGGGATCTTTAGTTATGTTGGTTGCTCTCCTGAGGCAGTGAGAAGTACTGATGGAGTCAATGGATGGAAGGATGGTTTGCATGATGGTTTGGGTTGTGTTCATGACTCTCTGTGGTTTCTCACAGTCTTGGGAAGAACAATTGCCATACCATGTTGTGATGCATTCAGATAAAATTCCTCCAGGCCCAAAAACCTCTTAAATAGCTGCTGTACTAATTTTGGCATGTACAGTCCTGTTCTTAACAACTCCACTCTATCTTTAGCTGACAAAGCCTGAAGATCTGGAATTTCCTGCCCAAACCTCGAGGTCTCTTTTCTTCTTTCAGACAGACCTTTAAAAGTTTTCACTCAAACCAAGTTTTGCTTACAAACACTGAAAATGCTGAAGAAACTCAGCAGGTTTGACTACACCTGTAGAGAGAGAAACAGAGTTAATGTTTTGAGTCTGATCTGACTCTTCAGAAAATGTTTTTGGTTACTTGCCGTATCTCCGCTTCCATGACTCAGTGTCAAACGTGAAGTGCCTTCAAATGTTGGGTACTACATAAATGTAATTTATTGTTTGACTACAAGCTAAAATGTACATTGTCCCAGTTAAAAAACTGTTTGCAAAAAGAATTTGGTAGTTCTTGTATGGTTGTGTTAGTCTTAAAGTTTGGATTTTAGAAATATTTAACAAGCAATGCATTTTTAACTTTCCTTCTCCTGCCACTTTTAGGTATTTAAATAGAGTCATAGTCACAGAGATGTACAGCATGGAAACAGACCCTTCAGTCCAACTTGTCCATGCTGACCAAATATCCCACCCCGATCCAATCTGACCTGCCAGCACCCGGCCCATATCCCTCCAAACTCTTCCCATTCATATACCCATCCAGTTGCCTTTTAAATGTTGCAAATGTACCAGCCTCCACCACTTCTCTGGCAACTCATTCCATACACGTACCATCCTCTGTGTGAAAAAGTTGCCACTTAGGTCCCTTTTATATCTTTCCCCTCTCACACTAAACCTATGCCCTCTATTTCTGGACTCCGTGACCTCAGGGAAAAGACTTTGTTTATTTATCCTTTCTATGCCCCTCATGATTTTATAAACCTCTACAAGGTCACCCCTCATCTTCAACGCTCCAGGGAAAAAAAAACCCAGACTATTCAACCTCTCCCTATAGCTCAAATCCTCCAAGCCTGACAACATCCTTGTAAATCTTTTCTGAACCCTTTCAAGTTTCACAATATTCTTCCGATAGGAAGGAGACCAGAATTGCACTGTATGTAGAATTGACAGAGGTGAGTCCAACATCAAGATCATGTTACCGGTTACTGAGTATGTAACAAAGGAACTATGTCACAATGATGTTTGATCACATGGAACTGGATGGAATGTGGAGGGCTCTTTTATTCTCTCCTATATATAATGTACAGACTTAGTAAAAATTGTTCTTGTTCACTAACAAGATTATGCACTACTTTTTATCAACAATGCAAACATGTTAATACTTCCAATTCCTCCTGGAGTCTCATTTTGTGTTGCTTTGGAGTCAGAATTTTCCAGTTGTTATGCTAGTTTAAAATTGGTACAGAGCTGAATGTAAAATGTGCCTTAGAAGTGGACTGTTTCTTGCACTACAAACAGCCAGCTGACATCAGAGATGATAGTTAATGGAGGCAATAGGTGTTTCACCCGCTGATGAGATCCGTGTTGCATCCTTTGGGCATTTAATTCAGAAGAGCTGGGTCTTGCCAAAGCTCTAGACTCCTGGGCATGTTCCACCCAAAGATCTTCAGCACCATTGCATAGGTGTGGCAGCTGTGACTAATGCATCCACCCAGACCCCTGAATCACCCTGGATCCAGGCACAAGTGAATGATTACAAAAGGAGAGTCAAAGAAGGAGGAAGGCTGGGGTGGGGTAGAATTTGCTATTTGGGCTTCCCACACGACTTGGTCACCAATGGATGAATGCTAGCGGCAGCAGAATAAGGTCCTCAAGTGGATATTAATTGTCTACTTAAGACAGCAATGCGGGAAAGGCTTTTATTTGAACATTCTTATCATGGATTTAATTGAAACGGTGGTAAAAAAGAAGTGAAATCCCCACTACCATCCTGATTAAATGGCCCTCCAAACATATTGCAGGAAATAGCATTAAATTCAATCCTAACTGTCTAAAAGAAATCTGAAGTTTTATGGATTAAAAATGATGTCAGTATGGTAATGAATAAATTGTCCACTAATCATACTGGTGTAAAGCTGATGCTGTAATTTGACTATCTGATATAAAAACCACCCACTGTGCCAGTTATTTCAACAGAAGTTAAAACTGGGCAGCTTCTGCAAGAGGCAAGCAATATGCAGAATTGTTTCTCAATCTGCTGCTTGGGTATGAAAACATTCGGAGCAACGGGAATCAATTCAAATTAAATCAGAACGTTAATTTGGTGCAAGTGTGAATATTCATGATATATCTATGTGCAGAACTGGGGTGTTTTCGTTCACAACAATTTCTTGCTCCAAAAGGTAATCTTTGATCTGAAAGCCGCTCTCTAGTAAAGATTTTTAATTTGAAACTATGTAATCAGCATGAAGCAATATTATTCTCGGTTATATCCGGTCACAATATCAGTTCCTAGGTGAGGAGAAAAATCAAATTTATTGCTTTGAACATTCACCAATTCACCACAAGAATCAGCTAGAACACATGCCCCAAAACATGTCCCCCACTGCAAAGGTAAAGATCAACCTCAATGAGATAGTTCAATTTAATAAGATCTACTCTGGGCATAAACAATTTTCTCTTAAAATTCACTTTCAACGAAAAGTAGAAGACAGGCAATTAAAATGATTCAAACTGTTCAACCCCCCTCAAATATGTCATCATGGAGTTCATCAGCTGAAACCTAGTACAAAGATGAGTGCCATTAAACCAGAGGAGAAAATTACCCTTCAGCTATATATAATTATGACAGAATACTTTCAATCTTCTTGGAGATAGACTGCAGACACATGATCAGACAACCATGAAGGATCCAGAAATCTCATTGCAGCGCTAAATAACGATCCAGTCTCCACCAGTGTCTTGAAAAAAAGCAAACTAGAAAATGAGAGAAATGACCAGCTGTCAAGCCACCATGTTCCTCCTGTACAAATTACTCTGAATAATCAACAGAATAAAAAAAACTCACTAAGTATAAAACCATGCAGAAGAGATAATTGCGAACACCAAAGAATGTGTGAAGTTTCTCAAGAAGTGTCCACTATATTCATTATGTATAAGAGGAACTGAACACAAAGATGACAATGTAGATAAGGGAAGGCCAGAACAATTTAATTCCATCCTTGCATAAAGAGCAGTACTGATAAATGCTGCTTGTATATACACAGGAATGTCAGATAAAGATAACAACAGACCTGAGGGAAATGGTGGCTTCCTTCAGTATTGCAAATTCTGTGCAATTCTGTGTAATTCCTGTACTCTGACTGCTGTTTGGTTAAATGAGAGTGCTTTGAAGTTGGGTGGAAATAGGAAGTTGAGTGAGACAGGGATTAGGTGAAGCTGAAAGACTGAGTGTAAAGCTGAATGACTGAGCTCATTCTCAATCTGGACAGTTCAGAAAGTGACATGGTCCCAAAGGAAACAGCCAAGATTAATATATGGAGTTAGGAGATAAATTATAAAGCAGGACCTCAAGTGCAGTGATCTCAGGATTATTGCCAGTGCCATGTGCTAGTGAGAGCAAGAATAAGAGGACAGATCAGATGATGGGCGGCACGGTGGCACAGTGGTTAGCACTGCTGCCTCACAGCGTCAGAGACCCGGGTTCAATTCCTGCCTCAGGCGACTGTGTGGAGTTTGCACGTCCTCCCCGTGTCTGCGTGGGTTTCCTCCGGGTGCTCCGGTTTCCTCCCACAGTCCAAAGATGTGCAGGGTCAGGTGAATTGGCCATAGTAAAATTGCCCGTAGTGTTAGGTAAGGGGTAAATGTAGGGGTATGGGTGGGTTTCGCTTCGGCGGGTCGGTGTGGATTTGTTGGGCCGAAGGGCCTGTTTCCACACTGTAATCTAATCTAATCTAATCTAATCGAATGCGCGGCTGGAGAAATGGTGTACCAGGGTGGGTTTAGATTCTTGAGGCATTGCGACCATTCTGGAGTTGGTGACTTATACAAACCTGACAGGTTGTACCTGGGCAGAGCTGGGACAAATGTCTTTGCAGGGGCTTTCGCTAGTTCCATTGCTAAGATTTTAACTAGTGTGGCAGGGGAATGGGAAATAAAGCATAGCTTAGATCAGTCAGATTCACATTAGGAAATGGTAGGCAGAACATTAGTTAGTGATGTAGTCAGTGACTCGAAAAGATAAAGGAAATAAGGATTGAAAAATGTCCAGTAAAGGATATTCATTGGGTTCAGCTGTTTATACTTCAACGTTAAGTAGTATTACAAAGAAAGCAGTTGAAATAAGGCCACGGATAGAAATATGGCAGCAAAATGCAATACTGTTACAATAATGGAAACCAGTGAAAGGAGGGGTGAAATTGGCAGTTCAATATTCCTGGATATAGAGTTTTGAGGCAGGATAGATTTGGTGACAAAAAAAAGGAGGCTGGGTAGCAGTATTTATTAATTACTCAATTACAGTTGTGAGAATGGATGATATATTAAAAGTTTTATCAAATGAGGCATTATGGGTTGAGCTTAGAAATAAAAAAAAGGGGAACCCACACTACTAAGAATATACTATAGAGTCCCAAATAGTGAGAGAGAGCTAGAAGAACATACGTGTAGACAAAATTCTGCATGTAGGAATAAGAAGGCAATCTTATAGGAGATTTTAACAATTCCCATATCAACTGGGTTTCAAACAATAAGGGAAATTGAGGATGAAAAATTCATGTATTGTGCCCAGGATTTTTTTTTTAAATCAATCTGTGACAAGCCCAACAAGAAGAAATGCAATTCTGCATTTACTTTTGGAAAATGAAGATAGGCAAATAGTTGAAGTGAAAAATGGCGAATTTTAATATTATTATGGAAAAGGACAGAGAGAAAAAAAATAAAAGTTTAACTGGAAGAAGGCAAATTTTACAAAACAGAAAAGTGACTTAGCTGAGGTGCAGTGGACATGCCTACTAAAGGATAAATCAGTGGTAAACCAATGGGAGGCTCGATAAAGTGAAATCCTTAGGGCACAAAGCAGACATGTCCCCTCCAAAATTAAGAATGATACTGCCAAATCTAGATCCCCACGGTTATCTAGAAAAATATGGGGCAAAATTAAACAGAAAAAGAAATCTTATGAAAGTCACAAAAAACTCAACAGTGCAGATAGCCCAGATGATTACAGAAAGCACACAGATTAAGTAAGAAAATAAGAAAATCAAAGAAAGAGCATGAAAAAATATTAACAACCAGGATAAAGGAAAATGCAAAAAATGTTTTATCAGTATATAAAGTCCAAAGGATAGTTCAGGAAAAGGTTCGACCTATCAAAGATGAAGAAAGGATGAAGATACAGCAAATGTAGGAAGAATTTTAAATGAATTTTTCATCTTCATATTCACAAAGGAAAGGTATGATGTTAAAGTAGTAATCCAAGTGGAACAGTGTGAAATAAGAGGATAATTCAGATGAATGTGTGGCTGGAGAAATGGTGTACCAGGGTGGGTTTAGATTCTTGACGCATTGCGACAATTCTGGTGTAGTGGGATCTACACAAGCCTAACAGGTTGTACTTGGGCAGAGCTGGGACAAATGGCTTTGCAGGGGCTTTCGCTAGTTCCATTGCTAAGGTTTTAACTAGTGTGGCAGGGGAATGGGAACCAAACGGTAGGCTCAAATCAGGTTCAGATGGTAGGCAGAACATTAGTTAGTGATGTAGTCAATGACTCGAAAAGACAAAGGAAATAAGGATTGAAAAATGTCCAGCAAAAGATATTCATTGGGTTGAGTTATTTATACTTCAATACCAGCAGTTTTACAAACAAAGCAGATAAACTAAGGCCACAGATGGCAGCATAATACAATACTGTTACAATAACGAGGTGAAAGGAGGGGTAAATGGAAATGTTAGAAGAGTTGGAATCCTTGAAAGCAGATAAGTCGCCATTACCAGATGGATTATTCTCTAGGATGTTGAAAGCGATCAGGGAGAAAATAGCAGATGCTCTGAAGATTACTTTCTAATTTTAACAGGTGAGGTATCAGAGGACTGGAGGAGTGTAAATGTTGTTCCGCTCTTTACAAAGGGTGCAAAGGAAATGCCAAACAACTATAGGACAGTTGTTCTCATTTCAAAGATGGGCAAATTATTAGAATCAATCCTGAGAGATTGGATAAGCTGTCACTTGCAAAGCAAGGCCTAGTCAGAGATAGTCAGCGTGGCTTTGTAAGGGAAGATCATGCCTTATAAATTTAATTGAATTCTTTGAGCAAGTATCAAGGAAAATTGATGAGGGTTGTGTAGTGGTTGTTGTCTACATAGATTTTAATAAGGCATTTGACAAGTAAGTAAAAGTCCATGGGATATAAGGCAATGTGTTGAATTGAATCCAAAGTTGGTTTAGTAACAGGAAACAAAGGGTAATGGTTGATGGCTGCCCTTGTGAATGGAAAGCAGTTTCAAGTGGTGTCTCATTGGACGTATGTTGGAACATCTACTGTTTGTTTTATACGTTAATGATTTGGATTTGAATGGCGTGGGGGACAATTGGAAAATTTCCAAATGACACAAAATTGGCCATATAGTGGATAATGTAGAGGATAGCTGTCAGCTCCAAAACCATACCAATAGATTAGTGGAATGGGCAAAAAAGTAACAGATGAGGTTCAACTCTGATAAGTATGAGATAATGCATTCTTGGAGGTCAAACAATAAAGGGGAATAAACAATAAATGAGAATATATTGAGAGGGATAGATGAAGTGAGAGATCTTGACGTGCAAGTTCTCAGTTCTCTACAGGTTGCTGTAGAGGTAGATAAGTTTGTAAAGAAGACATATGGAATGATCGCCTTCATTAGCAAAGGTATAGAATACAAAAGTAGGGACACATTGATGAAACTTTTCCCCTCAGACGTGGTTGACGATGCTCTCCACCACATCTCCTCCACTTCCCGCTCCTCCGCCCTTGAACCCCACCCCTCCAATCGCCACCAGGACAGAACCCCACTGGTCCTCACCTACCACCCCACCAACCTCCAGATACATCGTATCATCCTTCGTCATTTCTGCCAGCTCCAAACAGACCCCACCACCAAGGATATATTTCCCTCCCCTCCCCTACCAGTGTTCCGGAAAAACCACTCCCTCCGCAACTCCCTCGTCAGGTCCACACTCCCCACCAACCCAACCTCCACTCCCAGCACCTTCCCCTGCAACCGCAAGAAATGCAAAACTTGCACCCACACCTCCCCCCTCACTTCCCTCCAAGGCCCCAAGGGATCCTTCCATATCCATCACAAATTCACCTGCACCTGCACACACATCATTTACTGCATCCGCTGCACCCGATGTGGCCTCCTCTACATTGGGGAGACAGGCTGCCTACTTGCGGAACGTTCAAGAGAACACCTCTGGGACACCCACACCAACCAACCCAACCGCCCCGTGGCTGAACACTTTAACTCCCCCTCCCACTCCGCCAAGAACATGCAGGTCCTTGGCCTCCTCCATCGCCAGACCATGGCAACACGACGCCTGGAGGAAGAGCGCCTCATCTTCCGCCTAGGAACCCTCCAACCACAAGGGATGAATGCAGATTTCTCCAGCTTCCTCATTTCCCCTCCCCCCACCTTGTCTCAGTCCCAACCCTCAGATTCAGCACTGCCTTCTTGACCTGCAATCTTCTTCTCGACCTCTCGGCCCCCATCCCCTCTCCGGCCTATCACCCTCACCTTAACCTCCTTCCACCTATCGCATTCCCAACACTCCTTCCTCAAGTCCCTTCTCCCTACCTTTTACCTTAGCCTGCTTGGCACTTCTTCCTCATTCCTGAAGAAGGGCTTATGCCCGAAACGTCAATTCTCCTGCTCCTTAGATGCTGCCTGACCTGCTGCGCTTTTCCAGCAACACATTTTTCAGCTTTGAAACTGTGTAAGACACTGGTAAGGCCATAATTGGAGTACAGTGTGCATTTCTGTTCACTACAATGCAGGAAGAACATAATTGTTCTGGAGAATGTGTAGAGAAGATCTTCTAGAATGTTGCCAGAGCTAGAGAACTGTAGCTATGGGAACAGACTGGAGAGTTTGGGATTGTTTTCCCTCGAAAAGAAAGGCTAAGGGTTGATGTCATTTTGCGGTTGTACAGCACATTGGTGAGGCCACTTTTGGAGTACGTGTACAGTTCCGGTTGCCCTATTATAGGAAGGATATTATTAAATTGGAGAGGGTCAGAAAAGATTTGCCAGGAGGTTGACAGGGATGAAGGCTTTGAGTGATATGGAGAGGCAGGATAACCTGGGACTTTGTTCACTAGATTGTAGGAGGTTAAAGGGTGATCTTGTAGAGATTTATAAAGTCATGAGGTGCAAAGATAAGGTGAATAACAAAGGTTATTTCTCTAGGGTAAGGGAACTATGGGGCATATATTTTTAAGGTGAGAGGAGAAAGATTTAAATGTGACCTGAGGAGCACCTTTTTCACACAGAGGCTGGTTCATTTATGGAGTGAACTTCCAGAGGAAGTGATAGATGCAGGTACAGTTACAACATTTAAATAACATTTTGGACAGGTACGGAAATAGGAAAGATTTAGGGGGATATGAACCTAACACAGTTAGACTAGCTTAGTTTGGGAAATTTGGTCAGCGTAGACAAGTTGGACTGAAGGATCTGTTTTTGTACTGTATGATTCTAGTACACTATGACATGATTGAATTATTAAAATCTATGAGCTATAGAGATGGAGTTTACAAGAGGAACTTGTTTCCCTTGGCAGAGATTTCAAAAAACGGGAGTCATAGATTCAAGCTAACTGGCAGAAGGAGGGCACATGAGGAAAAAGTTTTTTTTAACGCAAGTGGTAGTGTGTGTCAAGAATTCTCTGTCTGAGTTGGTTCTGGACTGTTTTAAAAAGTACCTAAACTGTTTTAAAAAGTACCTGTATCTGCATTCTTAAATGCTCTGAGCAGCAGGCTATGGGCTTTATGCAAGAGGATGGGATTAGAAACATCTGAGTGTCTTTGGATCAGCATGGACAAGATGGGCCAAGTGGTCTTCTTCTGTACTATATAATTTCAATAGTTCTATTCTATGGTTCTATATCTCGTGTGGGTGAGAAAGATTGGAACAGCTATTATATTAGTCAAAAAGAGCTTGGAACTAATTGCTGTAAGATTCAAGTCTCACCTACTCCAGACACATGTAACAATCACTTTGAACAGGTTGATTTGAAAGTATTTACACTTCGAGGTGCCATATTTTCTGCTATATTGCAACAATGTATCAATTAATTAAACTAGTACCATTTGCCTGTGCATGGCTCATTTCCCACTAAAACCTTTCCTATTCCTGTACTTGCCCAAATGTCTTTTTAATGTTGTTACTGTACCTGCATCTACCATTTCCTCTGGCAATTCATTCCATGTATGTGGTAAAAACAATGACCACTAATCCAGATTCTGGATTAGTGGTGCTGGAAGAGCACAGCAGTTCAGGCAACATCCAAGGAGGATCAGGATGTAGAGGAGGAAGAAGTGGGGAGTGATGCTGGTGTAATTTCGGAAGGTCAACTGCTCTTCCTATATTCCCAATTCCAAAATGCCATCCCATATTCCCAATTCCTCCGCCTCCGCCGTATCTGCTCCCAGGAGGACCACTTCCACCACAGAACACACCAGATGGCCTCCTTCTTTAGAGACCGCAATTTCCCTTCCCACGTGGTTAAAGATGCCCTCCAACGCATCTCGTCCACATCCCGCACCTCCGCCCTCAGACCCAACCCCTCCAACCGCAACAAGGACAGAACGCCCCTGGTGCACACCTTCCACCCTAC
>NC_057713.1:63451842-63518810 GCF_004010195.1 Chiloscyllium plagiosum
CTGCCTATCTCCTTTTCCACCTATCCACTCCACCCTCTCCTCCCTGACCTATCACCTTCATCCCCTCCCCCACTCACCCATTGTACACTATGCTACTTTCTCCCCACCCTCCTCTAGCTTATCTCTCCACGCTTCAGGCTTACTGCCTTTATTCCTGATGAAGGGCTTTTCCCCGAAACGTCGATTTCGCTGCTCCTTGGATGTTGCCTGAACTGCTGTGCTCTTCCAGCACCACTAATCCAGAATCATTCCATGTATGTATCAGTCCACTAGCAGTGGGAAGCAAAAAGAAATTGATGAAGGTCCAGAATTCTGAGACTAAAACTTTGATTATCTCAAACTTCAGGGAGCCAAAGACGTAACAGCTTTCATCAGTTAATCATACAACACAGACACTGCAACTCACAGTCAGCCAGGGGAGAGATAACTTCAGCAAGAAGCAAGATTGGAGATGGCAAAAACTAGGCTTAATCTAAATGAAACCAGAGAAAAAGTAACAACTGCATGTTCTTTTTATTAAAAAAACACATATTTAAAATTAACTTATAAAACAATACAAATATTGAAGACCAAAGATGTTCTTTGTTTGCAATAGAATATGGAAAATTCATGGGTAGAAACAACTTTTGTCTATATTGCACTAAATTAGCGACCTCCATTATCTCAAGTCATACTCTGGATCCAAATTATTTCTCATGTCTCATATTAAAGATGAAAGATAAATTCTACTAAAAGAAGCGCTGCATCAGCATATCTGTAGCCCTGACAGACAGATAAACATCAAGAGAAAATAGACTTTGCATTTAAAGAGACGTGCATTTACAGTTATATGACTTTAGAGAGATCTATGAAATTGTTTGATAATTGATTGTTGATACTTCAATGGCTAATTACAGCCAGTGTACTTGAGTACTATTTAATTAAATGATCAACTGTGGTAACATGTCTTTTACCAAATATTTTTATTATTTTCAAAGTAATGACCCAATTTTATTAAATAACTTATTTCCTGAATGTACATAGTTTCTCCACAGATTTTTAGAAAAGCTAAGTTTGGTTAGCAGCCAAGACACCTGTAGCAGTCAACTTCACTGAAGTAACATTCACAGGAAACATGGTTCCTCAAGGAAATGGTCAGAGATTTATCCCAGAACAAGAGACTTCCTGGCTTCAGCTGAAATATGTAATGAAAAAGGCCTCCTTTAGCACAAAGGATGGCAATCCATGGTATTCTATTCCAAATCCATTACTCAAGGTACAGAGGGGGAGCTTTTTCCTCAGGAAAGTGGCCTACCCTACAGATGATGCTTCTGGTTGACTACACTACCATAGTGGCTGAAAATAGGCAGCAAACAGCTCAGATTCCAAAAGTTATTGTAGGGTATTAGCTCATGTTCTTAAGGTAATGGCAGTTCAGGAAGGTGGTTGTGTCCAGATATGAAAAGGAGAAAGTGAGGGCTGCAGATGCTGGAGATCAGAGCTGAAAATGTGTTGCTGGAAAAGCGCAGCAGGTCAGGCAGCATCCAAGGAACAGGAGAATCGACGTTTCGGGCATAAGCCCTTCTTCAGGAATGAAAAGCCAACATCTTACTTGTGTGGTTCCTTCTGGACCTTGAAAGGGATGTTTTTACTAACTTATTTTACAAGGACTTTGTGGCTCAAACCACACTTGGTGTGATTTTCCCATTTGTCCAACAACAGCCCCCAAACATGAAGATAATTCACTGTATCATGCGGCTAACACTCACTAGGTGTTGACACAACACAGACGAGATCCTTGACCTATCACTGGCCTCGACACTGGCATCCCAGGTCCACAGAGGTTTCTGACCAAAGGCTGGCACCTAACGCCGAAAGACCATCATTGAGATATGCTGTTTGGAGGATCCAGCAGTGATCAAGCAAGACATTTTTACTTTTTTGTCACAAGGTGGAGGCTGCAGGCTATCCTCATGAGCCCTATCTGTGCTTCTTACTGTCTTCACAAGGTAAGTAATTAGGTACACAGTGAGTTGGGGCCCTTAACTGAGGATTATTTGATATTTAAGGGATCAATTGATGGCAGGTGAATAAAGTCCTCAATTGAACGTCTCACTCAAAACTTAGAGAATTTCTCTCCAGGCCAACTCACCCAATTAGTTTCCCTGCTAGCCACCACCCGCTTCTCGTCACCTTTCCCACCATTGTTACTTTTTCCACTGATCATGCAGCAGCTACATTCTTCCAGGTTAGCATGTCATGAGGACCTTACTGCTTTAATTATACACTATTTGCCTTGAAAAATCAGCTCAGTAAAAATCATAGGATATTGAACATAAAACAATACAGCGCAGAACAGGCCCTTCAGCCCTCGATGTTGCACTGACCTGTGAACTATTCTCAGCTCGTCCCCTACACTATCCTAAAATCATCCATGTGCTTATCTAAGGATTGTTTAAATCTCCCTAATGTGGCTGAATTGACTACCTTAGCAGATAGGGCATTCCACGCCCTTAACACTCTCTGCGCAAAGAACTTGCCTCTGACATCAGTCTTAAATCTATCACCCCTCAATTTGTAGTTATGTTCTCTCGTACAAGCTGACGTCATCATCCTTGGAAAAGGTCTTTCTCTGTCTACTCTATCTAATCCTCTGATCATCTTATATGTCTCTATCAAATCCCCCCTTAGCCTTCTTCTTTCCAGTGAGAAAAGACCCAAGTCTCTTAGCCTTTCCTCATAAGACCTTCCCTCCAGACCAGGCAACATCCTGGTAAATCTCTTCTGCACCTTTTCCAATGCTTCCACATCCTTTCTGTAATGGGGCGACCAGAACTGTACACAATATTCCAAGTGTGGCCGCACCAGCGTTTTGTACAGTTGCAGCATGATATTGCGGTTTCGGAACTCAATCCCTCTATCAATGAAACCTAACACACCGTATGCCTTCTTAACAGCACTATCCACCTTTCAGGAATCTATGCACATGGACTCCAAGATCCCTCTGCACATCCACACTACCAATTTTTCCATTGACCAAGTACTCTGCCATCCTGTTATTCTTCCCAAAGTGCATCACCTCACATTTAGCCGCATTGAACTCCATTTGCCACCTCTCAGTCCAATTCTGCATTTATCCAAATCCCCCTGCAACCTTTAACATTCTTCCAAAGCGTCCACTACTCCACTGACTTTAGTGTCGTCTGCAAATTTACTAATCCATCCACCTATGCCTGTGTCTCGGTCATTTATAAAAATGACAAACATCAGTGGTCCCAAAACAGATCCTTGTGGAACACCACTAGTAAACTAGTAACTGGACTCCAGACTGAATATTTTCCATCAACCATCACTCGCTGCCTTCTTCCAGAAAACCAGTTTCTAATCCAAACTGCTAAGTCACCCTCAATTCCATGCCTCTGCATTTTCTCCATCAGCCTACCATGTGGAATCTTGGCCTTACTGAAGTCCAAGTATACCACATTAACTGCCCTACCCTGCTTGGTCCCCTTCTCAAAAAACTCAATGAGGTTTGTGAGACACGACCTGCCCTTGACAAAACCATGTTGACTATCTTAAATCATAACCAAGCAACCAAGCAATGAGGGGGGCACGGTGGATCAGTGGTTAATACTACTGCTTCACAGCGTCAACCTGGATTCAATTCCACCCTCAGGCAACTGTCTATATGGAGTTTACACATCCTCCCTCTGTCTGCGTGGGCTTCCGCCAGGTGCTCCAGTTTCCTCCCACAGTCCAAAGATGAGCATTTAGTACAGGCCCTTTGGCCCTCGATGTTGCGCCGACCTGTCATACCAAGCTGAAGCCCATCTAACCTACACTATTCATGTACGTCCATATGCTTGTCCAATGATGACTTAAATGTACTTAAAGTTGGCTAATCTACTTCCGTTGCAGGCAAAGCATTCCATACCCTTACTACTCTCTGAGTAAAGAAGCTACATCTGACATCTTTCCTATATCTATCAACCCTCAATTTAAAGCTATGCCCCCTCGTGCTTACCATCACCATACTTGGAAAAAGGATCTCCCTGTCCACCCTATCTAACCCTCTGATTATCTTATATGTCCCTATTAACTCACCTCTCAAACTTATTCTCTCTAATGAAAACAATGTCAAGTCCCTCAGCCTTTCCTCGTAAGACCTTCCCTCCATACCAGGCAAAATCCTAGTAAATCTCCTTTGCACCCTTTCGAAAGTTTCCACATCCTTCTTATAATGCAGTGACCAGAACTGTACACAGTACTCCAAGTGCGGCCGCACCAGAGTTTTGTATAGCTGTAGCATAACATGGTTCCGAACTCAATCCCTCTATTAGTAAAAGCGAAAACACTGTATGCCTTCTTAACAACCCTGTCAATCTGGGTGGCAACTTTCAAGTACCTGGACACTGAGATCTCTCTGCTCATCTACACTACCAAGAATCTTACCATTAGCCCAGTACTTTGCATTCTGGTTACTCCGACCAAAGTGAATCACCTCACACTTGTCCGCATTAAGCTCCATTTGCCACCTCTCAGCCCAGCTCTGCAGCTTATCTAGTTGAGGTGTTTGGCCATGCTAAATAACCCATAGTGTACAGGGTTGTGTAGGTCAGGAGCATTAGCCATAGTAAATATAGGGTTACAGGAAAAGGGTAGGGGCATGGGTTTGATGGTGGGGAGGGGGGTGAGGTACTCTTCAGAGGGTTAATGTGGACTTGTTGGATCAAATGGCCTGTTTCCACATTGTAAGGATCTATTCAACATTGAGATGGGTATTTCACTCTCCTCATCTTAATCGTTTCTGCTAAGCAATGGGTCACCCACTTAAAACCGAGATTAGGTGATGTTTTTTCTCAGAGGGTGACAAGTCTTTTAAATACTGCTTGCACCATTTTTTTTTTCTGGAAAAGAATTCTTGAATACTTTTAAGGTAATGGTAGATAGACTTAAGGAAAGGGGTGAAAGTTATCAGGGGAGGCAGGAACATGGATTTGAGGTTATAATCAGATCAGCAATGGTCGCATTGAATGCTGAAGCAGGCCGATGACCTACTTCCATTCCCAATTTGTATCTTCATATTGATGAAGCTTTCTTGCTGAAATGTTTCTGACAATATAAACAATCTACTGTTCTTTACTTTAGCACTGCCCACCATAATGTGGCAGCACAGTGGCTCAGTGGTTCTTCAAAGTGCCAGGGACCAAGGTTCAATTCCAGCCTCGGGTGACTGTGTGTGGAGTCTATGCTTTCTCCCCGTGTCTGTGTGAGTTTCTGCCAAGTGCCCTGGCTTCCTCCCATAGTCCAAAGATGTGCAGGTTGGGTGCACTGACTATGCTAAATTGCCCAGTGTTCTGGGATGAGTAGAAGATGGGTTAGCCATGGTAAGTGCAGGGTCAGGGGGATAGGAGGAGTGGGGATGGGATGCTCCTTGGAGGGTGAGTGTGGACCAGATTGCCTATAAGGCCTCTTTCTGAACAGTAATGATCCATGGTTTTCAACTTCTAGCAAGTCTCCTTCCTTTGTATATAATATTTTTATCCTGAGGACCAGAAGGCCAAATTGTTAAAACGATGAATCAAAATTCCAAAGTACTATGAACTATTTTAGCCCTTTATTCCAGAATGTGTTTATTTAAAAAGAGGGTTGGTAGTCAAAATTAACTTCAAATATAAATTATATAGCTGGCTAGAGAGACCAAGAAGTTACAAGCAGAAGGAACTGATGAGAAGCAACAAAGGAGGATTCTGGGAGAAGGTGGTTAGGTCACCATGACTGAGAAGGAGATTATGTACTTAGGCTTGGCTGCCCAGGAACCAGCTCTACAGACTGAATAAGCACTGCCTGGAGAGAGATCAAGCACTTGCATTTTGTTGTTGTAGTCTGCCAGCAATGGAGAATGAGAGTGGCAGTAGCAGTGGCAGTGGCAGTGGAAGACCAGACTTTGGTGACTAGTGGGTTTAGTTTTCTGTCGTTGATAAGGCACACAATTGCAGGAGAACTCAGCCCTGTGGAATGCTCCTTCCACAATATGTGCGAAATCAGGGACACTTCCAGTGTCCATACTGACTACATACATCAGAAGTGTGTTCAGCTGCAGCTACATGGAGCATCAGGAGCTGTAGCTGGACTGTCAAAAAGTGTGGTGCTGAGAAAGCACATTAAGTCAGGAGTGTCGACATTTCGGTCATGAGCCCTTCATCAGGAAGAGGGTGGTGCCGAGTTAGAGGGTTGGATCTGGATTGAGGTGGGGGGAGGGGAGATTTGTAAACTAGTGAAGTTGACATTGATGCTGTGTGTTTGATGGGTCTCAAGGCGGAAGATGAGGTGTTCTTCCTCCAGTTGTTGGGTGATTTGGATTTGGCAGTGGAGGACGCCCAGGACTTACATGTCCTAGGGTGAATGGGAGGGGGAGTTGAAATGATTGGCCACAGGGCAGTGAGGCTGTTTGGTGCATGTATCCCAGAGATGTTCCATGAAATGCTCCGCAAGTTGGCATTCTGTCTTCCCAATTTAGAGAAGACCACACCAAGACCAATGGGCACAGTGGGTGGATGTGCAGGAGACTCTCTGCCAGATTTGAAAAGATCCTTTGCGGCCTTGGATGGAGGTGAGGGTGGAGGTGTGTGCGCAGGTTTTTCACCTCTTGCAGTGGCAAGGGAAGGTGCCGGGTGAGTTGGTGGGGGGGCCGTGGACCTAGCGAGGAAGTCGCAGAGGGAATGGTCTCTGCGGGCCACAGGTGGGGAGTGGGGTCTGACTGTAGGTGGTGGAAATGATAGACAATAATGCCCTGTATGCAGATATTATTGGTGTGGAAGATGAGGACCAGGTGGGTTCTATCTTTGTTGTGGTTGGAAGGGTGGCGTTCAAGGGTGGAGGTGTGGGAAATGGAGGTGATGCGCTGGAGGGCATGGTTGATCACATGGGAGGGGAAATTGCAGTCCTAGAAATAGAAGGCCATCTGGGATGTCCTGGAATGGAATTACCCCTCCTGGGAGCAGATATGGCAAAGGAATTGGGAGTAAGAGATCACACGTTTACAGGGTTGGGGGTGGGTGGAAGGAGGTGTAGTCCAGGTAGCTGTGGGAGTCAGTAGGTTTGAAATAGATGTCTGTGTTGAGTCTGTCACCAGTGATGGAGATGGATAGGTCCAGGAAGGGAAAGGAGTTGTCTGAGATGGTCCAGACGAACTTAAGATCAGGGTGAAAGGTTGGAGCATGAGGTGGCACTGATACAGTCATCGGTGTAGCGGAGGAAAAGGTGGGAAATGGTGCCAGAATAGCTGTGGAAGATGGACTGTTTCACATATCCGACAAAGAGGTCAGCATAGCTGGGATCCATGCAGGTGCTCATGGCTACCTCTTTGGTCAGAAGGAAGTGGGAGGAATCGAAGGAGAAATTATTGAGGGTGAGGACGAGTTTCAATTGAATGAATGTGTCAGTGGAAGGGTATTGGTTGAGTCGATGAAAGACGAAGAAATGGAGGGCTTGGAGGCCTTCTCCATGGCAGATGGAGATGTACAGGGATTGGATGTCCATAATGAAGATGAGATGTTGGGGCCGGGGAAACAAAAGGCATGGAGGAGGCGGAGGGCGTGGCTGGTGTCCTGAATGACTGTGGGGAGTTCCTGGACCAAGGGGGACAGGACAGTGTCGAAACATGAGGAGATAGGTTTGGTTGGGCATGAGGAGGTGGAGACAATAGGTTGACTGGGGCAGTCAGGTTTGTGGATGGTGAGTGAGAGCTAGACCTAGCGATGCGGGGTTCCGGGACTGTGAGTTTGGAGGCTATAGATGGGAAATCCCCTGAGTTGATGAGGTTGTGAATGGTCTGGGGATGATGGTTTGGTGATGGGAGGTGAAGTCGTGGTCAAGTAGGTGGTAAGAAGAGGTGTCTGTGAATTAGCGTCTGGTTTCAGCAGTGTAGCGGTCGGTGTGCCAAAATAACATAGCGCTCCCCCCACAACCCTTGTCCGCTGGTTTAATGGTGAGGTTGGTGTTGGAGCGAAGGGAGTGGAGGCTTGTGCTTTGTGAGGGTGAGAGGTTGGAGTGGGTGAGAGGGATGGATAGGTTGAGGCGTTCAATGTCATGGCAGCAGTTGGAGATGAAGAGGTTGAGAGTGAGTAAGAGAACAACCCACTCTCCACACCCAGTGTCCTTCTTTGCCACCACAGGACTGTAAAACCTGTGCCCACACCTCACCCCTCACCTCCGTCCAAGACCTCAAAGGATCTTTTCAAATCCAGCAGAGATTCTCCTGTACATCCACCCACCTCATCTACACTGTCGTTGTTCTCGATGTGGTCTCCTCTACCACAGGGAGACAGAATGCCAATTCATGGAGTGTTTCACGGAAATCCTCTGGGGGACACACACACCAAACAATCCCACCAAACTGTGGCTGACCGCTTCAATGCTCTCTCCCATTCCTCCAAGGACATGCAAGCCCTGGGCTTCCTCCACTGCCATATCCAAGTTACCCAACAACTAGAGGAAGAACGCATTTTCCATCTTGAGACCATTCAATCACACAGCATCAATGTCAACTTCACGAGTTTCCAAATCTCCCCTCCCCCCACCTCATCCCAGATCCAACCCTCCAACTTAGTACCACCCTCATGACCTATCACAATCACCTCCCACATGTATCACCTATCACCTTCCCAGCTACCCCCCCCACCCCCCACCCCAGCCCCACCCACCTATTCCCAGCTACCCCCCCCCACCTCGCAGCTCCCCTCCAGCCCCACCCTCAGCCTCCCATTTATGTCTCTGCTCCCGTCCCCACCCACATTCATGATGAAGGGTTTATCCCTGAAACATTGACTCTCCTGCTCCTCAGACGCTGCCTGACTTACTGTGCTTTTCCAGTGCCACCCTTTTCGACTCTGACTCTCCATTATCTGCAGTCCTCACTTTCTCTCATTCATTGTAGATGGACTCACTATAGAGCAACTATGAGGTTAAGAATGTCATGGATAGCACATTTAGCAAGCTGATCTCACCTCCAGTAAAGGCTACAGAGACAGAGAAGAGTTGTGGGACCACCAAGAAGATGAATAAGCGTAGGCAGGCAGTGCAGGACTCCCCTGTGGCCATTCCCATCTCAAATAAGTATACTGTTTTGGATACTGTTAGGGGGGGAGGGTCTCAGGGAAAAGCAGGTGCAGCCAGGTTAGTGGCACAACAACTGCCACTGTACAACAGAGAGTGTCAACATTGAGATGAGCAGCAGTGATAGGGGACTCTATAGTCAGGGGCACAGTTTGGTATTTCTGTGACCACAAGCAAGACTCCAGAATGGTATGTTGCCTCCCGGGTGCCACTGTGAAGAATATCTCTGAAGTGGGCCCAGGATATTCTGAAAGGGGAGAGTTAGCAGTCAGAGGTTACAGTCCATATTGTGCATAAGTAGAAAGAGAGATGACGTCCTGCAAAAGGAGTTGATAGAGTCAGATAGGAAGTTGAAAAGCAGGACCAGTAGGGTTGTAATCTTTGCCATGTGCCAGTGAGGCTAGGAAAAGGAAGATAGCACATTTAAATACTCCACCAAGATTCGGTTTATGAAGAAGAGCTTCAGGTCTGTGGATCACCATGGTGGGTGGGAGCTGTACGAGAAGGATGGGCGTTGCACCTAAACTGGAGGGGCACAAATACCCGTTGCAGAGGTTTACCATTCTCACTAGGAGGGTTTAAAATAGTGTGTTGGGAAGTGGAAACCAGAGCAGGAGGTCAGCAAGTAAAATGACCGAGGACAAGTCGAAGACTGAGGCCGGTAAGGCTAAGGATAAGAACTGACAGGGAGAGATTACTGAACATGGCAAGTCTGGCAGTGTATTTGCTTTAATGCAAGGAGCATGACAGGTAAGGCAGATAAACTTGGAACTTGACTTAATACATATAACTATGGTGTTGTAACTATTATAGTGACTTGGTTGAGAGAGAGACAAGACTGGCAACTTAACGTTCCAGGGTTTAGATGTTTCAGAAGAGATAGAGAGCAATGTCGAAGGTATGGGAAGTTGTTTTACTTATAAGGGAGAATACCACAGCTGAACTGAGGGGGGAACAATTTGGAGAGCTCATAAGGTGCGGTCAAATGGGTACAGCTCAAGAGCAAGAAGAGTGCAATAATGTTGATGGGATTGTACCACAGTACTCACAACAGCCAAAGGGTGATAGAGGAAGTCAAATGTGGACATATTATGGAAAAATGTACAAACAACAGGGTTATTGTTGTGGATGATTTTAAGTTCCCCTAAATTGACTGGGAATTGCTTGGTACCAGGGGCTTGGATGAGAGGGATTTTGTTTGGAGGTGTCCAAGACAGTTTTTAAAACAATATATAAATAGCCCAATGAGGGAAGGGGCCATATTCTACCAGATATTGAGGAATGATCCTAGCCAGGTGATTAAAGTTTCAGGTCGGGAGCAGTTTGGGAACAGTGACTATAATTCTGTAAGTTTTAAGTTACTTATGGATAAGGACTTGAATAGACCTTAGGTGAACTTATTAAATTGGGGAAAGCTAACCAGCATGATATTAGGCAGGAACTGGGGAATATAGATTGAGTGTGGCTGTTTGAAGGTCAATCCACATCTGGCATGTGGAAATATTTTAAAGTTGATTAGAGTTCAGAACCACCATGTTCCTGTGAAAATGAAGGATTCAAGATTTGGAAACCTTGGATGACAAGAGAACTTGAATGAAGTAAAGAAGGGAAAGAACACAAATGTAAGGTTTAGGAAACTGAAGACAGACATAGCCCTCAAAGACTATAAATATAGCAAGAATTAACTCAAACAAGGAATTCGGAGAGCTAAAAGGGGCCGTGAAATGTTTTTGGCAAACAGAATTAAGGAAAATCCCAAGGCGTTTTATACAAATTTAAGAACCAAGATGGTAGCTAGGCAAAGGGTAGGTCCACTCAAGGGCAAAGGAGGGAATTTATTCATGGAGCCTGAGGAATGTGGTTCGGTTCTGAACAAATACTTTGCATTGGTATTCACAAATGAGAAGGTATGGTTGATTGTGAGCCTCAGGAGGGGTATGTTGATATTCGAGGGCATGTCAACATAAAATCAGATAGTTAGGTTGGAGGTTTTGAAAAGCATTAAGGTAGACAAGTCCCCCGGATCTAATGGGATCCATCCCAGAATGCTGAGAGAGGCAGGTAAGGAAATTAATGGGGTCATATATGAAATCTTTGTATCCTCTTTAGTTACAGAAGACATCGCAAAGGACTGGAAAATAGTCAACATTGTTCCTTTGTTAAGAAAGGCAAGATAGATAATCCTGGAAACTATAGGACAGTGAGCCTTATGTCAGTGGTAGGGAAATTATTGGAGAACATTCTTAGAATAGGACTTAATCACATTTGGTAAATATGGACTTATCATGGCTTTGTGTGGGGAAGGTTCTGTCTGTACATGTGTCGCATTAATATTTCTTCTCCATGAAATAATTAATAAACTCCTCTTTTAAAAAAAAACAACTTAATTTGGATCTGGAAGAAAGATACACACGTGGGAATAGATTCCTTGTAAATTAGCGTTGTTGCAGCCAACCAAGATTGTGGATGAATAATATGGTAGTTAGTTCATCCCTCCTCAATCAGCAGCTTAACAGTTTGGGGTATCTTATCTGGAACTGGAATGAATTCCAGAACTTCACCCAGGGTCTGATTGTAGAAATATGCTCTGGCAGTTGTTGTAAATCCTAGAAGAATATAATAAAAGAATGGGGGGAAAAGAATGTTTCACTTGTCTTAATGCACAACAGACTCTTCTCTCTAATAATATTCCTGTACTTAGTGGCTATCATTCAATAGTCACTTTTGCTTTCAAAATAAAGTCTGCAAATTATTTTTCAAAGTGTTGCTGTGTCATCTGCCAAACCCAAGGATGATGGATTAGTTACCCATAAGCAAATCAAAGAGACTTACAATGTTTGTATTAGCTCAGAACAACTTAACTATAAAGAAAATAATTCAAGCAGTTTCAGTTTGGAATTTTCTCCTTAATGGAAATAATGTGGCTAACCTGTTTGAGTCATGCAAAAGCATAGATTAAAACAAATGAATGAAATGCTTCACTCCTTAAAAGGTATAACACAAATTATCCCACAGTTTTCCAAGGAAAACAGGAAAGTAAAGGTTAAAGTGACACTTCCTTTTTGTATAATAAGGTTTTCCGAGACTGTACTTGAAATGCATAACCCTGAAACTGTCCTGATGCCTTTAGTGAGTCTCCATTATAACACTCCAGCTCAGTTAATTCTCAAAAATGAAACTGAATCTTTTTGAACACGGTGGGATATAAACCACAACCATTCTACCCATTATTAAGATTCCATTTACCTAAACAAATTGCATCTATTTACTGTGAGGTTAAATGACTTCAACTGGTGTTAACGTTAGCTCAAAAGGAGCACACTAACTATTAAATCTGGAGGGCAGGGGTGTCAGTCCCACACCAGAGACTGGACCACTTAATGTCGGCTGAGAGTTGGTGTAGAACTGATGGAGAGCTGCACATTAAAAAGTGTTGGCTTTCAATTTAGAGGCATCCCCTCAGATCAATGTTGTGATTTACTTTCTGAATGGCACTTACTGAAAAAGAACAGGACTCCTGGTGAAAATTAAGCCTCAACTAATATAACAAATAAATAGATTTACAAAATAGTCTATGTCTCTATTCTTCCTACCAAGTGTATTACTTCACACTTTCCCATTGTATTCTATCTGCCACTTCTTTGTCCACTCTCCTAGCCAAGTCCAAGTCTTTCTGTAACCCCTCCACGTCCTAAATAATACCTGACCCTCCACGTACTTTTATGTCATCTGTAAACTTAACAATAATGCCTTCAGTTCCTTCATTCAGAAAATTAATATATCACATCAGGGCGGCACGGTGGCTCGGTGGTTAGCACTGCAGCTTCACAGTGCCAGGGACCCAGGTCCGATTTCAGCCTCAGGCAATTGTCTGTGTGGAGTTTGCACATTCTCCCCGTATCTGCGTGGGTTTCGTCCAGGCGCTCCAGTTTCCTCCCACAGTCCAACAAAGTGCAGGTTAGGTGAATTGGCCATAGAGTTGAGGGATGTGTAGACTAGATGCATTAATCAGGGATAATGGGGAATACTAAGGCAGGGGAATGGGCCTGGTTGGGATACTCTTCAGAGGGTCAGTGTGGACTTGTTGGGCCAAATGGCCTGTTTCCACACTGTTGCGATTCTATGACATCGCTAGTTGTGGTCCAAATACTGTCACCTATGGAACTCCACTACATCATTCTAGAGAAATATTGTAGTCAGTATCATGCAGGAAGCAGGTATTATTTTGCCAGAAGCAAAAATGGGAGGTTAGCCTGCTTTGTCTAGTGGCATAACCCCTCAGTGGTGTATTACCACCACCAGCCAATTAAATGGCTACAATCTGGACTACTATTCCATTAAGGGCAAAAACCCAGCCTCTGAACAGTGCTGGCCCTAAGCAACACCACCAGGAGCTTGTTTTGAGTCTGTAGCTGTGAGATATGGGTGTATCCTGGAGGAGGGAAATGTGTGGTTGGAGGATGCCAAAAAAATGATCAAGGAGTAAGAGGAGCATTTACCCAGCAGTTTTCCCAAGCAATGGTAGGCATGTCCAACACGGACAAATGCTCACAGAGTCAACTGGTGTTACATGACCACTTAACCACTTAAGTAACTGTATTGGGTTCCTGGCAGATGACAGATTTCCCTTTGCTGGCAAAGTGGCAAGGCAGGAGGAAAATAGCTGCTCTGACACTTACAGAGGTTAATAAAATCATGAGGGACAAAGTCTTTTCCCTGAAGTGGGGGAGTCCAGAACTGGACAGCAGAGCTTTAGGGTGAGAAGGGAAATACTTAAAAGGGACCTAAGGAATAATCTTTTCACATAGAGGATGATTTGTAAGTGAAATGAGCTGCCAGAGGAAGTGGCGGAGGCTGGTACAACATTTTAAAGGCATCTGGATAGTATATGAATAGGAAGGGTTTAGAGGGGTTTGGGCCAAGTGCTGGCAAATGGTACCAGATTAATTTAGGATATCTGGTCAGCATGGGTGAGTCACACTGAAGTGTTTGTTTCCGTGCTATACATCTCTGAGACTCTATGACTTACCATCCATATTGTCAGCTTTCCTGTTGCCAACAGGTGGTAAAATTTCAGATGCTTTTTCAGTCACTTCATGGGTGTATTTATTTGTTAGCAATAAAACAACATTAGAATTTACCTGTAAAAATATTTATTGTTTACTTCTGACTTTTGCAATTAATCTGTTAAATAATGGGCCAGAATAAAATTGAACCCTAGAGCTGAGAGCAATTTATTGATGTGCATTTTAGCAATCAGAAGCAGAGGGTAGACTGAAATTTTTAAAACGGTACATGTAAAATTTGTGTTGTTTTGAATTACAAATTAAACATGAACATTATGTCAACTCGATTTGACCTTGTGATATTATACAGGGTGACTAAACCTTGAGATGTTCTACTCCATTCAATAAAAAGAAGAAATTTAAGTGTGCAACACATGTGGGCTGATAAACAATTTGCAGAACTGTCATTCAAAATGCCATTGAGGACAGCCAGGTGTTTAAATAGCGTTCCATACACTGTTAATGCTCTCTTTTCTTCACCTGCATATTGAAAAGGAGGCTTGAGCTTGGGGGTGGGGTGGGGAGGCATGGGGAGTTCTGGGATTAGCTTTTACTCAACCCATCCACTAGCAGACTGACAGGATCACATACGATCCTGGTTTTCTATGCTGCACTATTTTACTCTCAATTGAAGTGACTGGAAGGCAATATTCAATGTAAAGTGAAATCTGCTCAATATCCATTCCCATGGATTCTGCACATGGTGGATTAGTTTTAAATTGCTATTTTAGGCATGAATCTATGATTTTATTATCTCATTTTTAACTGTAAGGTAGTTTCTAGTGATTCATTTAATCTTCTGATCATAGTAACTGGTTTTAGTCATTTTTGCAAACTTTATTCATTGGAAATTCCTCTCATTGGGAGCATTCCCATTGGATAAAAGGGTGTGGAACAGTACATTCCTACAGGTTTCAAAAATTTTCAGCAGCTTAGGGAGCCAGGTTCCAAGTCAAGCTCTCAACCTTTACAGGGGGAGTTGGTAGTTGCCTAGGCTGCCACATATTAAGGCTGCCAAAATAAATATAGAATGCCAAGCTAATTCAGTTAAGGTTGCATTCTATATTTCTAATATCTCTACATATTTAAATATAAATGAGAGGGGACTATGGCCTTGAAAATTAGTAGTTTTTGATGCACAGAAGAAATTTCAATAATGGCAGGTAGATAAAGTTAAGGTACAGATCAAACATTATCTGTCTAACTGGTGGAACAGACTCACGGAGATGAAAGGCTACTACTGTTCCAAGATTCCTTCCTATTGTTCATCTCCTACAGAATGTCTAAAGACCTGCTGCATGGCTTCTTTTATGGATTCAGCTGTAGAACTGCTGCTGCAGGAGGTGAAGCTGAAGAAGGAACAATCTTTGAAACACAGATTCATAGAGCTCCCAAGCAATTTGTTGAGACCAGTAGAGGAGCCAATAGCAACTCCAATCCTCCATACATGGAAACATTTTAACTGAAAGAATTCTCTGCGATCTGATCAAGTTGGACAAGGTGAGAGAAATAAATTATACCTTCCAAGACATTGCTGCTTTTGTCACGTGTACACCCCACCTCAAACACCTACACCAACTCTCATATATCTGCAATGTCAGTGTCTCAAAATAGTCACTGTTTTTATCTGAACAGCAGTCCCTGATGCTCCTTACAACTCTATAGCTGTCATCCATACTGTGTTCTCGCATTAATGCACTGACATGCCATGTCCCTTACAACTACGTACTTGAAAAATCATGGTTCCATAGTGGCAAGATTTTGGGTCATGATTTTAAATGAGTGGAAAAGTAACAATGGAACCTCAAACATGCAGGGTCCCTCTTGTGGTTTCTGCTAAGGACAGTGCATAAATGAAGAACAGAGTAAAGTACAGAGTAACTTAGGCCAGACAACATCCACGACGTTATTCAATTTTGAAATGGTTGATCTCAGCTAATGTATATATCTGGATGCTAAACTGACATCAATATCTCAGAGCTGGTAATTATCTATCATCCACACATGACCATAGATATCTTGAGAGGCAAAACGGAGTAGAGAGAGGGGAACAGAATTGGTTAGGTAGTTGGAGGGACATCGTTCACATTATGCATGAGAAAGGAAAAGAGATAAGCCTCCATTTATCACAACAGCCAAGGAATGCCAATTGTAACCTGGCTGTTGATGTCATTTTGCATCACATTCTAGCCAACTGAGCTATTGCACTCATTCCACCGCACACCCCCATATCATCACCCACCACACCAGCATTCAGCAATCTGTTGCCAGGCTTTAATCTTAATAACACTGTGTAGCAGTATGAATCATAACTTTCAGAATGGAAGAAAGTTGATTAACCTTTTCTGATCATATTCTCTTATTGTATAAACACTATGGAGTTTACAGAGGCCTGAGAAAAGTAGGCTATGATAGGGAGTGTGGCAGGTAGAATCATGTAAGAAGTCCAGTGAAATCTATCTTGATATCAGAAGCAACATGCTGCATCTTTTCACTAGGTTATATTCCTTTATTTATTGTCATATGTATTTTTACAAGAAAAACACAATGAAAAGTTTACTAAGTTGCCCTACCATGGCGCCTATATTATTGACAGAAGTCATGTTAAAATCAGAAGACAAAGTTCATCGAGGTCCATTTAAAGGCCCCTGGTCTTGAAGAAAGCCGAGCAAGACATGATAGACTCAGCTGGAACGCAAACAATACCCACAACAAGAACAGCATAACAGGGCTCCACTCCCTCACTGGGCCAAACGCCTGCAAAGAAAAGTGGCTGTCAAGAAAACCACTGTCAGAGCTGTGGGCCGGGGCTCAGCTGCCCCCACGGATAAAAACGACACGCCGAGACATCAGAACACCGAGCCAAGGTTGAGGCGGACCGACATGGAGATCCATCAGAGAGAGCACTGCAGGCTGAAACCAGCCTACCAGGAAAGACCGCCACTTTGGACCACCAGAAGTAATGACCACTTAGACAAAGCTGACTGATGAAGTTTTAAAGGAAGGAATAATGAATCTGATGTTATCTGTACTAAGTATACTAATTGAAAAACACTAAAAACAGAAAAAGAAGAAGAAAAATAATAAAGGTGAACGGAGTAAATAAGCAATAGCTCCTGGGCTGAGGTGCCAGGGTGCTGCATTGCTACTCTGCTATCACCATCTGCAGTCTAGATGAGAATCTAAGGTTCTTGCTAGGCAGCAGTTTATTAAGTGGATTATTGCTTCTTAATCTTATTAACTGCCGATCTCACCTCATTAGTATGCAGCTTCCTATCCAATGATCCGGCATAAGTAAACTAAATGCCGAAAATTCTCGACATTTAACTCAAAGCCTGCTGGCTGCAAAGTGCTTCCATATTAGTCATCATGAAACAGCAGCTTAGGTCACAGTATTTGGGCACCACCTGCACACACTCCTTACCCACGGTCATTAACGTTCAAGAACTCCTCAGGATCCTGACTGCACCTGCCTGACCCACTTGGAGACAGCTTAGGAAGTAGAGACTTTCACGGCAGGATACACTGGCAACAACATTGAAAGGCTGCTGCAAGTAAACTTTGCGTTCAGGAACAGACACCCTGCTCACAGATTGGACCAGGCTACAACTCAGGGGTGCTGGCTTGCTCTCTTAGCACTTGCTCAATTAGCACCTATTTGATGTTTGCAGCACCTACGCTTTGTCTTGGAGACCTCAGTACCTGAATGAAAACTTCAGACCAGGGTCTGGTAGCCAATCCTGAGAAGAGGCACCACTCCTCTGCAACATCACATCCACCTGGTCCTGTCAGGGAGTCGTGGCCTATTTTGCCTTTCTCAGAAATCTTCAGGAAGACTATCCTTTAATGAGCAGGACAGCTTCAAATTGTCAGTGCTCACTCAGGTGACAAAGGTCTTTTAAGTGTGGTGCAGACACCAGGAACGCCAGTCTTTCAGCAAATATGCAGCCAGTGGTGAGACGTGCAAGAGTGGGGGATGATAAGATGGGGATAAAATTGGGTGAGAGGGATCTTCTCATAGTGGGATAGGTAACGAGGTAGATTTGGTAAGATATGGCAAGAGATCTCATGGAAAGAACAAAACTGATACTTCGCCAGAAAAAGTCGTAGGATTCAGTCTTATTGTATTAAATATGTCTCAGTGGAGGTATGGTTTGGCACTTTACATTGTTGTGAGTAATTACACAAAATAGCACAGTTTAGTTACACACTATGGGACACTACCCTCCATTTAATACTCTAAAGGCATGTAATTATAATACCAGAATGATTTAACATGAAGGAACATCTGCTGTGTGTTTTGGCTGAACAGCTGAAGAGGTATATATAAACAAGTCCAAGACAAACCAATGAGATTGCCTGCTGTTGGGGTTTATGCATAAAAACAAATCTTGAACAGATTACTTCCTAACATTAGCTTTTTCAACACAGATTTTGTTTTTAATTATGAAAATCACAGCAGATGCTCTGTGCCAGGACTGACTCATCAACAGAAGGTATCTACTCAGTCTTCTCATTTCCCTGACTCTCTCCCCTACCCTTTTCTTGATTCTTTCCAAATGCTTGCCTTTTTTTTAGTGGCTTATTGTTCCAATTAACCATTCATGGTAAGGCACTATAAAACTTCAGTACCCCTCCAAGAAGTCGAACCTAAATTCTTCAAATCTCCAGCAATGATCCCAAACAGTCCAAAGATGTGCAGGTTAGATGAATTGGCCATGCTAAATTGCCCGTAGTGTTAGGTAAGGGGTAAATGTAGGGGTATGGGTGGGTTGTGCTTCGGCAGGGCGGTGTGGACTTGTTGGGCCGAAGGGCCTGTCTCCACACTGTAAGTAATCTAATCTAATCTAATCTTATGTCCTGTTACTACAAATTGATAAGTGAAAATTATCTTCAAAACAAGTTTACTCTCAAAAACATTTACATTAAAATGTCTCCAATCCTTCTACATTGAATCCCTACAACCTTATTAACCAACTGGAGCAACTCTAACCCTCTCTTCTCTGATGTTCTTGAACATTTTGTTGCTAATGCCAATATCTAACCATATGTCATGCATGTCAAACCTTTAAAATACTGATATAACATTTGCACAGGCAAGCTCTTTTCATTCCACATCTACAAATTAAACATCAGCAAAATGTATATGATAGCTTCTGTTGGGGTTTAAATTAATGTACTTTCCCTACTTGATTCACTCCAATGAGATGCCTGCACTGTCACAACACCAAAATAACCTAGCTAAAGTTACAAATAAAAATTCTCTTGTGGCTGAACATGGAGCACAATTAATCCTTATCAATCACAACAGGATCAGATATGGGGGAAATATTAGGAGATGGGAAGTTTAAAAAAGTAGATAGTGCAGGGGATGTCATTGCTGCCTTCCATAATCCAGACCCACTAGGACTTTCAAGTATGTGGCATCTCCCAACCCCATTTCATACTTATAGAGTTGCTTAAATGTAAGCAGGGGTAGGTCAGAGACTCTTACTTAATTACTGAGATGGTTCAATTAGGTCACAAGCAAGAGGGACATCTGCCTGACACTACTAAGATGACATGGTGGGGGGAAGACAACTGGCAAACATCTTGTCATTTTACATTCTTGCCACCCAAGTCTATTCCAAAGATCTAGTAAAATGCAACCAGTATGTAAGCACTGATACTGGGCTAGCTATCAAGTGATTAATTATTGACATAGATTAATTATTCAAAGAACACGATTATCGAAAGGATTTATGCTTTATGCTTAAACTAACCATAGAAATCTGATCACTGCAATAGTTACTACTCAATGTCCATGAATTACTGAGCCAATAGCCAGCAGTGCTGCAACACTAGTAGTGACCACTGCTGATACTGCAGCTATTTTGAGGTGTTCAATGATGGGCTGGATCTCCAGCTAAGTCTGAGATCCCGCTGGCAGAGTTTGAGGAAAGATACATCAGGCATAGAAACCCATGGAGCAGCTTTGTAATGGCACTGGAGATTTGGAATGGAATACTTACACTGGCCAGCAGCTTGCATTTTGTTTGCAGATTGGATTCAAACCATTCCCACACAGCTATTAAATCTGACTGGAGTGAGATGTGACTTTTAAATGAATCTTAATTGACTGAACTGTGAGTGATCAGCATACTATTACTACCCATGCTGTTTGTAAAATCATGAAGGGGGTGCGCCTCCAACAAGCATGCCACCAATTGTATAGCATGCTGTTTGACTAGCACATGATTTTGCTTTCTCATGCACTGATAAGCCACTGGTAGCATGCATCTCCAACTTTTGAATTTGGTAGCCAGTAAGTATTTTCTCAGTTGTCTGAGTTCTTCCTTGACATTTTGACATGCAAGTGTATCATTCATATGTGCAATAGACTGCATATACTAATCAAGAGTTGAAAACACATATTGAATTGGAACTGATTAGTTTAACCATTATAGGAAAATGAACTGAGACATTACTCTCACCAATAAGAATCTTTCAGGTCTTATGTGCCTGGCCTGCTGCTGCAATCATACCTCAATCAAGGCAAAATTTGTTATTTCCATCTTGCAATGACAAGCACATTCTTGGTGGCATCAATCCTGCCAACAATCTGCAATGCATCATCGGTAATCCATAGGTAGGGCGCTATGTCTGGTTGGATCAAGAAAGAAGTATGAAATATCAAACTTGCCCAGCTCTACCCAATACAAAACTCCTAGCACTTACATTTTGCAACATATCCCATCTGTCTGTCTATATAAAACAACACTTTAACTGATTTACAATTTATTCAACAGAAGATTCAATGATGTTTAAAACATTAAAAATACAGGATACAACCTCTTCCAGGTAATGTTCTAACCCTTAACATCTTCAGATGTTTCCAGAACATTCGCTCTATCAGCAGTGGGTATATTCACTAATGTTATGATATACCTCCAGGGCAAATAGAATTTAAATTAGATTTTCTGACCCAAACGAAGGGAAACTACTGAAGCACCACAACAATTGCACAATTTTCAACACGATTTGCAACTCATCAGATGATGAAACAGTCTGTGTCCATAAAGTGTTAGGCAATGGCAACAGAATATCTAATCATTCCTCTTTGCCATTCAGTGGCATTACCCATGTTTAATTCTCCTACTACCAAGATGCCAGGAGTTACCACTGTACACCTATCTGCTACCACAGAAGGTCAAGAGTCTGGGCATTTCACATCCTGTAAAAGATTTTTTTTTACAAAGCTAAAGATTTATATCCTGCTCAAAGTCCTGCTCAAATTTGTATTTTAGCCAAAATGGTTGAAGCGTTTTATGTTTTACTCTTGTTTTTGCTGCAAAGAGAGAAATCCAGTAGCACCAAACTAATGGAAGAAATACACATCAGTTGCAGAGATTCATTGTATCCTCAGAGAGCATCATATGGAATCAGGAAAAGGTTTATAGCAATCTAATGGGCACAATAGGACGAACACAAGCATAAAACAAATGGTTTAGTGGAATCATCCAAACTTTCATCAAAGTGCATAAAATGACAAGCTTCAGGGTATAATAAGAAAATTAAAAGTACAAAGACTCTTATAAAGGAATTTTCAATGCTCATTCATTCAGGAAAATACTGCAGTAAAAGGACCAATTCATTCCATTGATTAAACAGTCAAGATCAAATATGGGCAAAGGTACAGCATTCATCAGTGCAGGTTAGTTTAAATATCTTGCATTGCCAGGGTTTCCAGGAACAGTTCTATCCCTTGTACAGGTTGTACAAGCATTGCATTCATATTCTTGTTATGAATGTGAAGCAGAGTTGAGACAAATGGATTCTGAGTACTATTGACACAAAAGTTTGAGATGAAGTTAGCAATTTTGGAAATGTGCATCTAAGGGACTAAAAATTAAATATAAGAAAAATTTCCCCGAGATTGCAAGAACTCTATCTATTCATTTTCTCTAATGCTATGATGTCATACATATCATAAACCTACACAATAAAAACTAAGGTAAAAGGATCTGAACAGGTTAAAGATTCAAATCTGAATGATAGCCCTTTGATCCATCATTTGTTATTGATGTTGAATGTTAGAGTGTAATCTGATGGAAGGATTGATCATACAGTTTGTTTATTCTAGGAGATCAGAGATTTTGGAAGATAATGGCCTAGAGGTATTATTGCTGGCCTGTTAATCCAAAAACCCAGGTAAGATTCTGGGGACCTGGGTCTGAATCCTGCCACAGAAGGTCATGGAATTTGAATTCAATAAAAATCTAGAAATAAGAGTCAAATGATGACCATGAGTTAATTGCTGGAAAAGCCCATCTAGTTCACTAATGTCCTTTAGGGAAGGAAACTGACATTCTTACCTGGTCTGGCCTACATATGACTCCAGGCCCACAGCAATGTGGTTGCCTCTGAACTGCCCTCTGCAATAAATGGGGCTGTGTTCTGTGAACATCCTCTGATGCCTTTTAAAACTTTTTTAAAAATGTAAATCGCAATGAGGCCTGAAAATTTGACCTCCATGCAAACAATATTTTAGATTGTTACAGTTTTAAAGATATAATTGCATAATTTATCCTCCAACTTTAGCCATTCCCAATTATCCACAGGGTGACAGGTGAAATTTATCCTGCTCTGCTCGGGTGTTTGGGTGGAGGTGGTGATAACAATGGTTACGGAGGGAGCGACACCCCCAAGAAGAAGACATCCCATTTCTTTCTTCCTGCCTTTTCACTGGAAATGAAGTAGCAGGATGGTTTTCTTTGTACTGCCTTCCAATGTATGATTTGGGTGGAGAACATTTTGGAAAATTTCTTTAAATGTTTTGCATTGGCTGCTTAAGGCCAGTTAAGGGCCTCAATAGAGGGCAGTGGTCTGCAGGATGCTTTATCCATTTACTGTATCATGAGGAGCAGCTCAGGGAAAGGGGGATAGTGGCAGATTTACCACTCATGCTATTTTCTATGCCTTCCCACTAGTGATTGTGTGGTGTGGGGAAAAATAAAATTCTTTGTCATAATTTATTATAAACATAATCCCAGACTAATTTCTATTAGAATTGCTGTTCTTCTGATATACAAATTCAATCTAAATCTGAGAAAATCTGTTTGTAAATTTATTTATATATAAATTTTCATGCTTAAAGAAATTTCTGAACTGAGTTATTCTTTGTCTCTCTATTTCGTTCCCCCATTTGATCAAACCTTGTTGACGCCATTTATGAGTGATCATGGCTACACTGGCATATTCAAATAACCAGCAAGTCCAATTCCACATGCTGGGGGCTTTACCATAGTTGGACTTGTAAATTTGATAAGGAGCAACACTGGACAGTGAAGAAGGCTATCCATGGTTATCAAAAGGGATGTTGATCAATTGGGCCAATGGGCTGAGAAGTGGCAGATGGAGTTTAATTTGGATAAATGTGAAGTATTGCATTTGGTAAGATGAACAAGGGCACGACTTAAGACAGTTAATGGTAGGGGCCTGGATAGTGTTGTCGAATAGACAGACCTGCGGTTCAGGTACATAATTCTGTGAAAGTTGCGAACAGGTAGATAGGGTGGTTTAGGCAAGCTTGTCTTCACTGCTCAGACTATTGTGTCTAGGAGTTGGGATGTCATGTTCCAGTTGTACAGCATGTTGGTGAGGGCATTTTTGGAGTGCTATGTACAGGTCAGCCCTACAATAGGAAGGATATTACTAAACTAGAGAGGGCTCAAAAAAATTTACAAGGATGCTGCGTGGACTGATGGTCTTGAGTAATAAGGAGAGGCTGGGACTTTTTTCACCGGAGTGTGGGAGATTAAGGGTTGACCTTATGGAGGTTTATAAAGTCATGAGGTGCTTAAATAAATGAATAGAAAAGGTCTTTTCCCTAGGGTAAGGGAGTTCAAAATGAGGGGACATATTTTTAAGATGCAAGGAAGAAGATTTAAAAGGGACAGGAGGATAACTTATCACACAGAGAGTGATTCATATATATGGAATGAATTGCCAGAGAAAGTTGTAAATGCAGGTACTGTTGCAACATTTAAAAAAAATTTGGAAAGGTACATGAATAGGAAAGGTTTACAGGGATATGGGCTAAATGCAGGCATGTGTGACTAATTTAGTTTGGGAAACTTGGTTAGCATGGATGAGTGGAATGAAGGGTCTATTCCTGTGCTGTATGACTCTATGACTATTTAGCCTGTCTAGTCCTGTTAGAATTTTATAACTTTATAGGGTATCCCCCTTATTCTTCTAAACTAATGAATATAATCCTTATCACCTCAGTCTCTCTTCATGCATCAGTGCATCCATCCCAGGAATCTGTCTGATAAACCTTTATTGCACTTCCCCCATATCCAGATCCTCAGATAAGGAGACCAAAACTGCATGTATTACTCCAGGTGTGGTCTCACTGAGGCTCTATACAACAGCAGCAAGACATCTGTGCTTCTGTATTGAAGGATCTGTATTGGAAGGCCAACAAACCTATTTCATCCTTCACTGCCTACTGCATCTGTATGCTTACCTTCAGTGTCTAGTGTACAAGGTCTCATTGTACCTCCCTCTTTCCCAATCATTGCCATTCAGACCATAATCTTTCTTCCTGTCTTTGCTACCAAAGTGGCTTACCTCACATTTATGCTCTTTCCCACTCACTCAGCTTGTTCAAATCACACTGAAGTGTTCTCCTCACAACACATCCTCTCACCCAGTTTCTCTAGGGAGTTCAGCCATAAGGGAGAAGTAAAAAGAGAGGGATAACAATAACAGTTCATCATTCAATAGTAAAGGGTACACTCAGGCTTTTCTGCCATCACAGATGTGACTCCAGGATGGTGTATTAACTTCCTGGGGCGAGAGACAAGGATGTCTTTAAATGCCTGCAGGACATTCTGAAGATGAAGGGTCTACCGTTAGAGACTGGAATTCACATTGGGATCAACAACAGATGTAGAAAGAGGGATGTTGTTCTGCAACAAGAATTTAGGGAGCTCAGCTGCAAATTAAAAAGCAGGACCTCAAAGGTTTTGGTCTCTATATTAGTTCTGATGCCATGTGTCAGTTGTGTACAGGAGTAGGTTGTTAGAAGGTGAATGTGCGGTTGAAGATTTAGTGATGGAGAGAAGGCTTTAGATCCTTGGATCTCTAGGTCCACTTCTTATAGAGGTGGGACCTCTACAAGTCCAATGAGTTGCATCTGAATCAGAATGGGACCAACATTCTTGCAGGGAAGTTTGCGAGTGCAGTTGGTGGCAGTTCGAACCAATTGGCAGGGGTTTGTAACATGAAGAGGAGATACAGTGGGGGGCTGATGGTGCACAGTAAAGTGGAGAAGAAGAACCAAGTCAGTCTGTAAGGCTGTGCAAAACTAATAAATATAAGGTACAAGGGAGCATGGAAAAACTGAATGGCATACATTTTTATATAAGAAATGTAAGTAAAACAGATATTTTTGAGGGTGTTGATAAATGCATGGGCATGAAATATTCTTATTGCAAAGAAATGGTTGAGAGAGGGAGAACTGGCACCGCAATATTCTGGGGAGATGGGGGTGAGATGTAAAATAGGATATCCCAAATAGTCTGGGAGAGGAAGAAAAACATATGTAGGTAAATCTCAGAGAAGTGTAAAAACAATAAGGTAATAATAGCAGGAGATTTCAATTTCCCCAAAATTAATGTGGTTAGACAAAGCATGAAAGGCTTAGAAGGGGACAATATTTTTAAAATGTGTCCGGGAGAACTTTTGAGCATCAGTAGTGGAGAAACTGAATGCTTTTGGATATAGTGGCAATCAAGCAAGCTGATGCTGTCAAGCTTCCTAAGTATTGTTGGAGCTGCACTCAGCTAAGCAAGTGTGGAGTATTCAATCACACGTCTGACTTGTGCCTTGTAGATGGTGGCAGGCTTTGTGAAGTCAGGAAGTGGGTTACTTGCTGCTGTATTCCTCACCTCTGACCTGCTCTTGTCGCCAATCTATTCATAGATATTTTCTAATCAGGTTGTGGTTACATACTTCTGGAGGAGATGAGACTGAACCCTGGGCCTTCTGGCTTAGAGGTAGGAATCCTCCCACTCTGCCAAAAAAGTCCTCTTGTTGTTTTAAATAAGTATATTTATTTCCTAATCAACTTGTTCAGAGATGCTATGACATGCTCTGGAGCAGGTAGGATTTGAATCCAGATCTCCTGGTCCAGAAACAGGGATACCACCACTACACAACAACAACCTGTATTTATATTGCTAGTCCAATTCAATATCTGGTCAATGGCCCAGGATGTTCACATTAGAGCATTCAGTGATGGTAACACCATTGCCTGTTAAGGAGTTGGGGAATGGTTAGAGATGTTGAAGATGGTTATTTCCTCGCATTTGTGTTGCATGAATGTTATTTACCACTTTTCAGTCCAAGCTGGAGTAATTTGTCCCTAAAAGCCTAAATATTGACCAGATCTTGTTGCATTTGGACATATTTCACATCTGAGGACTTGTGAATGGTACTGAACATTGTGCAATATTCAGTGAACTTTCCTGCTTCTGACTTAAAGATGGATGAAGATGAGGAGAAACAATTCACCTGAGTACAGGGGTCAATAATTAGCGGTTTAAGGATGAACCTTTACACACAGAGGGTTATGAGTATTGGAACTCGCTGCCGAAAAGAGTGGCAGGGCTGAAATCCCCAAGACATTTAAGAACTAGTTAGATGAGCAATTGAAATACCATATTGTACAAGGATACATTTCAGTACTGGAAAATGTGATTAGAGTGGATGAATGCTTGATTACTGGAGAAGATACAATGGGCTCATTCCATGCTCTAAAATCTCTATGAGTCCAGAAAAAAAGGCAAAGAAAAAAGAAACAACTGAATGGAAATTTGATTTAAAGTTGTCGATATCAATGTTGAGTCCAGAAAGTTTACAAATACCCAGTCAAAAGATGAGGCTGATCCTCAAGCTTACATCAAATTTCACTCACGCACTGTAGCAGTTGAAGAACAAGGATCAGAATGAGAGAAAAGTCACAGATTATACTAACAGACAGCTGGAAATATAGGGTCAAGCAGCTGGACTAAACAAAGTTATTCCACAAAGTAGTCACAACCTATCGGTCTCCTGAATATTGTGATGACCACAGAATGAGCAGTGAAAACAATATATGAAAAAGAAAGAAGTAAATTTCTGTTTCACTTGGAAAGAGTGTTTGCAACCTTGGGCAGTGAGAAGAAATATGTCAAAAAGGCAGTAGTTGCATCTTTTGCACTTGCAAGGATTGTTCATTGGGAAAGGGAGGGTGTGTTGGAATGACTGAGCAGTGGACCGCGGTATTGCATGAGGAACGATCCCTTTGTAATGTTGAAACAGGAAAATGGCAGAAGTGATAGAAAATTCTCTCTTAAAATTGATGGCTAGTGACAAGATGATGACAATGGAGAACTTTCTGGTCAAGAAAGGAAAGGGTGAGTGCATGGGGAAGGGCATCCTCATTTAAGGATAAAGGAAAACATTAATGAATTTGTAATGCGAAAGTTTCCATTGATTGTACTAATGCAACTGAGACAAAGTGAGGACTGCAGATGCTGGAAATCAGAATCGAAAAGTGTGGTGCTGGAAAAATACAGCAGGTCAGGCAGCATCCGAGTAGCAGGAGAATTGCCATTTCGAGCGTAAGTCCTTAATCAGGAATGAGGCTTGTGGCTTTTGGGGGGAGGGGGAGGTGGTGAGGTGGTGGTGGTGAGAAATAAATGGGAGGGGGTTGGGGTTGGGGTTGGGTCATAGTTTGGAGAGGAGGGTGGAACGAATAGGTGGGAATGAAGATGGACAGTTCAAGAGGACAGTGCCAAGTTGAAAGGTTGGATCTGGGATAAGGTGGGAGGAGGAGAAATTAGGAAACTGGTGAAATCCACATTGATCCCTTTTGGTTGCGTGGTCCCAAGGCTGAAAATGAGGTATTCTTCCTCCAGGCGGTGGGTGGTTAGGGTTTGGCAGTGGAGGAGTTCCAGGACCTGAATGTCCTTGGCAGAGTGGGAGGGGGAGTTAAAGTGTTCGGCCACAGGGCAGTGGGGTTGTTTAGTGCGTGTGTCCCACAGATGTTTTCTGAAACATTCCGCAAGTTGGTGACTTGTCTCCCCAATGTAGTGGAGACCACATTAGGAGCAACGGACACATTCGATAACATGTGTGGAAATACAGGTACATCTCTGTCAGATGTGGAAGGATCCTTTGGGGTCTTGGATGGTGGTAAGGGGGAGGTGTGGGTACAGGTTTTGCACTTCTTGCGGTGGCAGGGGAAGGTGCCGGAAGTGGAGGGGGGTTGGTGGGAGGCGTGGACCTAACAAGGGAGTCACGAAGGGAATGGTCTCCCCAGAATGCAGATAGGGGTAGGAGGGAAGTATATCCATGGTGGTGGGGTCTGTTTGTAGGTGGCAGAAATGGCAGAGGATGATGCGATGTATGCAAAGGTTGGTGGGGTGGTAGTTGAAGACCAAGGGGGGTTCTGATGCAACTGAGAAACAAGAAGAATGACTTTCTTACAGTAAAATGGTGAGTCAGCGAGAGTATCTGTAACTGAGGGACATTGTAAGCTTACATAATGACATAAAAAATAGGAGCAGGAGTAGGTCATCTGGCCCCTTGACACTGCTCCCTTGTTCAAGAAGATCATGGCTGATCTTTTCATGGACTCAGCTTCACTTACAAGCCCACTCACCATGACCCTTAATTGCTTTACTGTTTAAAAATCTATTTATCTTTGTCTTAAAAACACTCAGCAAGGTACCCTCAAATGCTTCATTGGGGTCAAAATTCCACGGATTCACAACCCTTTGGGAGAAGAAGTTCCTCCCCAACTCAGTCCTAAATCTTAAGTGCCCCATTTTGAGGCTATGCCCCCTAGTTCTAGTTTCACCTGCCAGTGGAAACAATTTACCCGCTTCCATCTTACCTATTCTCTTCATAATTTTATATGTTTCTCTAAGGTCCTCCCTCGTTCTTTTAAAGTTCAATGACTATAGTCCCAGTCTACTCATTTCTCCTCATAAGCCAAGCCTCTCAACTCCAGAATCAACCTAGTGAACCTCCTCTGCACCCCCTCCAGTGTCAGTACATCCTTTCTCAAGAAAGGAGATCAAAACAGTACACAATTCTTATTAATTGATTGCTTATTCCTCAAAACTAAGACAGAGATATCTAGGAAGGGGAGAGTATATATCCCACAAAAAAGAAGGCACTGCTAGGATCCATGCATGTACCCATACAAACACCTTTGATTAATAGCAAGTAAGTGGGAAGAGATGTGAGAACAAATTCAGCTATGCCAAGGAGGGTTGTGGTTGATAGCTATCAGTTAGGCCTCTGTTAAGGGAGAAATAAGGTGTTAGAGGGCTTGGTGGCATGGTGCAATATAACAACCTCTCTCTCAGTGTCAGCAAAACAAAAGAATGGATTGTTGACTTCAGGAAGAAAGGAGGAGGAGAAGACACCTCCATCTACATCAATAGAATGGATGCTGAGAGGGTTGAAAGCATCAAGTTCTTATGAGTGATGATGACCGACAAACTGTCCTGGATTTCCCATGTAGATGCGACGGTCAAGAGGCACAACAATGCCTCTTCCTCCTCGGGTGACTTAAGAAATATGGCATGTCCATAAAGGCGCTCACCAACTTTTACAGATGCACCACAGAAAGCTTACTCTCCAGGTGCATAACAGCCTGTTATGGTAACTGCTCTGCCCAGGGGCTAAAGAAACTACATAAGGTTGTGTGCACAGCCCAGACCATCACGGAAGCCAATTTCCCATCCATAGACTATATTTACACTTCTTGTTGCCATGGAAAGGCTGCCAACATCATTAAAGATCCCTCCCACCCCTATAATGCTCTCCTACAACAGCTTCCATTTGGCAGAAAATACAGAAGCTTGAACACGCGCACCAACAGGTTCAAGAACAGCTTCTTCCCTGCCGTTATTACACTGTTGAATTGACTCTCTGACTTCAAACAATGTGAATCTTTCCAGCGTTGAGCTGGCTTTGTGTACCTCCTGTGCAGTGTAACCTGTATGCCTCTCTCTTTCTATGATCTATATGTCCTAGTTTGTTATGATCTGCCTGTACTGCTTGCAAAACAAAACTTTTCACTGTACTTAGGTACATGTGACTACAATAAATCTAATTAAATCAAATCAAATCAAATGGAGAGCCTGAAGACCATCTTGAAATTGTTTTCCACATGTATAGGAGTTGGATATCAGGAATCTTAAAAGCGATAGTTATGATCAGCAAACTGTTAAAGTGACAGAAAGTGTTAGAAACAGCATGTACATAAATAAGAAGAGATTGGACAAGGGAAAAAAGTGTCTAAATAGGAAGAACTCAGTTCTTGAGACATGAATAGGCTGAAATAATGGATTGACCAGGATAGTTTCACTATGTGAATTGTGTGAAAGCGCTAATTTGAACCTGGGGGCCTATGAACAAGATAACAAAAGAGAATTACAGCACAGGAACAGGCTCTTCAGCCCTCCAAGCCTGTGCTGATCATCATGCCTTAACTAAACTAAAAAGCAAACCTTCTACCCTTATTCAGTCCATATCCCTCTACTCTCTCCCTATTCATGTTACCATCCAGATGCCAAGGGAGGGAGTAGAGGGACACAGACCAAATAAGGGCAGAAGGTTTGTTTTTTAGTTTAGTCTATGAGCTGGAAGCTATGGAGGAACAATCTCCAGAGGAGATGAGGTCAATGCCACTTCTGAAAAAAGTAGCCTGATGCTCAATAATGTGGTCATGGTCGAGGCAATACAAAGGGCAAGTCAGAAAGGTGGTGCTCAGCCTCTGACAGGTCACAGTTAATAAACCAAAAAATAACAGCAACCATTCTTGTCAGCAGGTTTGATGACAATGTAACAGTTGGACCGCTAATGACAGATGAACATAGGTTAGAATGAGTGAGGGCAGCAGAGAAACTAAAATGGTTGATGTCATGCTTTATAGTATGTTCCAATTATCACTTATTGTTGAGGGAAGCAGATAAATTGTGGAGTTTGGAGAAGGAACTGTATCCAGAGACCATTCAGCAGAGTAATGATTCTCCAATGAGCTGATTGAAGACTTTTGTCAGAAGACTTTTGGTGACCTAGGTCAACCTATTGAAATACTTTTTTATATTTCATTAATTCAGTGCACAAATGTACGTAAGACAGAGACAATTTATGACCTCTAACTCAGTTTGAATTTGCTTTCTGTCCTTTTTATAAATGCTGATTAAGCATAGACTTCACTTAGTACCTCCACCCTGGCCCAGATGTATTTCCTCACTCACATTTTCTCATGTATTCAGATCAAAGAAATGAGCACCCATGTAGTGCAACCTTGTAAAATTGTGTTGTCACATCCACTGTTTGCTACGTATGCCCACTTGAATATCCCTGTTTGACAACTGAGAAACTCTTACTTCTACTTTGAATGATTAGAAATCAGATTCAGACATATTGTAAGAAATATTTGGTTTTCCCTGTATTACATTAGTGATACATTCAATAGTTATGACAAGGCATCTGGCAAATTTTACCTGGTATCCATCAGGGTACATCCTAAATCATTTTCTATTTCTATTTTGCCTTATCTTATTTCTTCCATAAAGCACTTGTAGAAATGACATAATGCATACAAAACCTTGGTTTAAATACAGGGGTCCCCGAGTTACAAACATCTGACTTATAAATGTTCGTACTTATGAGCTCGTCTCACACAGGGTTGTAATTTTAAAAATCCGAAATACGAATATTTCCGATACTTACAAATGACTATTTTATATTGTCCTGCGCAGCATACTGAATTATATACAAATTGACTAGTGAATGGACTCAAGAATAGAACCCGCTCATAACCCAGGCACAGCCTGTATGGGTAACTTTATTGCACTAATTGCCAATGGCAGTCACACATAATTTTACATATTTCCCATCAGTTGTGCATTCAAAATACTAGGTGCTACTATCTTCTTTATACTTGCTGACAAAAGTAAAAAAAAAACACATCCAAAATTAACCAAGGAAGCTGAAGCCAAATGCAGTCTCTCAGTTTGAAGCAAAATACTGCCGCTGCCAGAATTTGAAACAAAAATAGACAATGCTGGAGAAACTCAGCAAGTCTAGCAACATCTGCAGAGATAGAAACAAAGTTAACAATTCAAGTTCAAATATATTTCTTCATTGAGTTCAGTATCAAACAGTTCAGTTGCTGCTTGAAATGTTATTGATAAATTCAATTTTTATTAACTACAAAAACATTGATACACATATATAAATAATTTCTGCCACAAAGGTCATATTAATACATCATGAAAAAGTAAATAAAAGTATGGATACCAGGTAAAATATACAAGGTTCCTTGTAGTAACTATTGAATGCATCACTAGTGTAATACAGGGAAAACCAAATATATCTTACAATATGTCTGAACCTGATAATATGTCACCCTGGTTTTGTAATCCTGCAATCGTTCATCATTCATTTGCAGAGCAGGTGTCTTTTTAATTCACATGCTTTTTTCTGTGAACCAGGACCAAAGCAAATAAGTAATGCCATCTGGAAATGTGGAAAATTACTTTACTTCACTGAAGTAATTAGATCACACTTAACAATGTTATTTTTAGGATTTATATATGTATTGCTCTCCAGAGTATAGATTGCCAATTACAAAATCTTCAGTAATAGCTTCCACAGATTCTTTAAGCATCAAATATTCATGGAAATTCAGGTGCCCATTGAAATGTTTTCCATTGACATTTCTTTTTGAAATGGTTTTCCTGATAACCGCACCCAGACTTCAGAATCTAACTCAATAGCGGGAGACATAAAATACTGTAGTAATGTTAAATGTCACCATACTGCCAGTTTTGGTTCCACAGAAACAATACCAGTCAGCACCTGATTCTGCTGTCACTATAGAATCAAACCTACACTGCACTGACAGTCATTTCAATCTGGAATAAAATGAAATTGGCTACCATTAACAAATTTGTGGTTTTGAGGTAGATAGATTCGCAAATTCAGCATCACTAGTCACTCCATCAAATTGATCTTATGTTTGCTACAATCTCCAATTGCATCCTCAACTACCAACTATCAATTGAATTTATTGTTCAATCCAGGCAAATGTGAGGTGATGCCTCTTGGAAGATCCAATTCAAGAGCGAACTATACAGTAAATGGAAAAGTCTTGGAGAAAATTGATGTACAGAGCGAGCTGGGTGTTCAGGTCCATTGTTCCCTGAAAGTGGCAACACAGGTCAATAGAGTGGTCAAGACGGCATGCTTTCCTTCATCAGATGGGGTATTGAGTACAAGAATTGATAGGTCATGTTACAGTTATATAAGACTTTAGTTTGGCCACATTTGGAATACTGCATACAGTTCTGGTCATCATATTACCAAAAGGATGTGGATGCTTTTAAGAGGGCACAGAGGAGGTTTGCCAGGATGTTGCCTGGTATGGAGGACGCTAGCTATGAAAAGAGGTTGAGTAGATTGATTATTTTCATGAGAAAGATGGAGGTTGAGGGAGACGTGATTGAGGTCTACAAAATCATGCGAGGTATAGACAGGGTGGATAGTAAGAAGCTTTTTCCCAGAATGGGGAACTCAATTCCTGTCCTGTAACTTTCTTTGTTCATTGTTCTTTGTTCTTTGTCGTTCTACCATGACCTTTAACAGACAACCTTAGTTCTAAATATCCACTAATATAATTTTCCATGTGTGGTCACATGCAATTATCCTGTCTTCACAGAAGGCATACTAAATGCATCTTAATGAACAGAATTTGGTTTTAATAGTAAGATTTGGCAACTGCCTTCACCATTTCTTTCTCCATAGAAAAGCAACAAAAAGAAATTATTTCAAGCAGCTGAACCCAAGTTAACTGACAGACTGCACATGCAAACCACCTTGGCTCTCTAAAATAAAGTGGTCTGCTGTGTGTTTTAATATTAGTTATGAATACTGGCTGAAACCAAAGATGCTTTTCAGTGAAATGGTCAATTTAGTTAATTGACTTCCAATGTCTTTCACACATCACAAAATTGCATACTTCGAAAAGAACCTCAGGTCTCCCTCTGAGATTTATGTTAATACCATAAACCAGATTTTTAGCAGATGTCAAGCTGACTCCTGAGGCCTTTAAAAATGCCAGGCAGAAAGAGGCATGGAGAGTATTAAGGAGATTACTGCATTTCAAAATGATCTCATTTTTTTGACAGGAGGAAGGGACCAGACTTTGAATCTCAACGCAAGAAATTCAAACTCATTATGACCATTTTAAATGAGTCTAGAGTGTGGTGCTGGAAAAGCACAGCAGGTCAGGTAATATCCGAGGAGCAGGAGAATCAACGTTTCTGGCAAATGTCCTTCATTATGTTGAAGGGTTTATACCTGAGACATTGATTCTCCTGCTCCTCGGATGCTGCCTGACCTGTTGTGCATTTTCAGCACAGCACTTTCGACTCTAATCTCAAGCATTTGCAGTCCTCACTTTCGATCATTTTAAATGAGTGTTGAGTTCAAATAGATTCACTTCCACCATTCCAAGATCTAAATCTGCACTGTGAGAGAAACAAATTATAAAAGAAACATTACAGGTCTTTAATGGCAGGGAGTGTCTGCTCCAGTGTCATAATCTGATATTACTTAAATCCCTAGTTCATTAGATTTGAAAAATAAAACAATTTGCAACTCGCAAGCAGTCTTTTCAACATCTTTAAAAAGCTATTACAGGTTGATTGCTTTAGTGTGGTTACTGAACAGAAGTTTGTTTTCAGTAATAGTTGAGGGAATTCAAAATGTTTGAAGGGAGATCTTGAATTCAAGACTATTTTACTGAATTAAGTGAATATACGTGGGATTAAAAAACAGGAAGTTGTAGGTGAATTCAGTAGGTTGGCAACATCTGTGGAGTGAGAAAAACAGAGTTAACATTTTGGGTTCAATATGAGTTTTTCAGAACTGAAAGTCTGGAAAAAAATGTTTTTTTTATGCTGTTAACGTAGGGGAAGAGAATTAAGTGGAACAGATTGTGAGGATGCCCAGAGGAAAAGACAAAGGGAGTGCAAATGTTGGTAAAGGAGATATAGAGATGTAAGTTAGTTATAAATGGTCGATGTGAAGAGGAGAAAATGGTTACAGTCTACTGAGAACAAACTCAGCAAGTGAACAAATGAGAGATCTATTAAATTTATTTACTTTCATTTATTCTCTGCCTATGGTAATAGATTTGAAGTTGCTTACTTGCTTGCATGAATAAGGTGGAGGAACTGTGTCAGGATAAAAGATTGTGAATGCTGAGAGCTAGTGGGCCTAATAGCTTTTAAAACAACAGGTAGCAACCCAAGAGAACAGAGATAGGACTTCTAACCAGTCCTTCTTAATACTCTCCTGCCCCTACAGCTCCCTGAATACTGCTTGTGAGGCCCATAGGCCTAGATCAGTTGATGAAGGGCTTTTGCCTGAAACATCAACTTTCCTGCTCCTCAGATACTGCTTGACCTGCTGTGCTTTTCCAACACCACACTATTGACTCTAATCTCCAGCATTTGCAGTCCTCACATTCGCCTAAATCAGTTCACCCCATGTCCACTGGACTGAAAATTGCACATGCTTAATCAAAGCAGTTCTGACAAATTAGGAAATTTCCTAAGTCAAACTATCCAACTCAGTCACAAAAATCCAGTACCAACTCTTCAAATGCTTGGAATTATAATTAACAGCTCCCAATTTTTGCCCAAAAAGATTCTAAATTTCAGTGACAACAATCTGGTTAAAACAGCATCTCGGATCAGGAATTAAATGCCCATAAGCATTTAATCTAATCTAATCTAATCATGGAATCAGACCCTTCAGTCCAACCTGCCCATGTTGACCAGATATCCCAATCCAATCTAGTCCCACCTGCCAGCACCCAGCCCATATCCCTCCAAACCCTTCCTATTCATAAACGCATCCAGATGCCTTTTAAATTTTGCAATTGTACTAGCCTCCACCACTTCCTCTGGCAGCTCATTCCATATATGTACCCCCACTGCATGAAAAAGTTGCCCCTTAGGTCTCTTTTATATCTTTCTCCTCTCACCCTAAACCTATGCCCTCAAGTTCTGGACTCCCCCACCCCAGGCAAAAGACTTTGTCTATTCATCCTATCCATGCCCCTCATAATTTTATAAACCTCTATAAGTTCACCCCTCAGCCTCCGATGCTCCAGAGAAAGCAGCCCCAGCCTGTTCAGCCTCTCCCTATAGCTCAAATCCTCCAACCCTGGCAACATCCTTGTAAATCTTTACTGAACCCTTTCAAATTTCACAACATCTTTCCGATAGGAATGAGACAAGAATTGCATGCAATATTCCAACAGTGGTCTAACCAATGTTCTGTACAGCCGCGACTTGACCTCCCAACTCCTGTACTCAATACTCAGGAAAGCATACCAAACGCCTTCTTCACTACCCTATCTACCTGCGACTCGACTCTCAAAGAGCTATGAACCTGCACTCCAAGGTCTCTTCGTTCAGCAACACTCTCTATGACCTTACGATTAAGTGTATACGTTCTGCTAAGATTTGCTTTCCCAAAATGCAGCACCTCGCATAATTAAACTCCATCTGCTACTTCTCAGCCCATTGGCCCATCTGATCAAGATCCCTTTGTAATCTGAGGTAACCTTCTTCGCTGTCCACTACACCTCCAATTTTGATGTCATCTGCAAACTTACCAACTATACTTCTTATGCTCACATCCAAATCATTTATATAGATGATGAAAAGTAGTGGACCCAGCACCAATCCTTGTGGCACTCCACTGGTCACAGGCCTCCAGTCTGAAAAACAACCCTCCACCACCATCCTTTGAGCCAGTTCTGTATCCAAATGGCTAGTTCTCCCTGTATTCCATGAGATCTAACCTGCTAACCAGTCTCCCATGGGAAACCTTGTCAAGCGCCTTACTAAAGTCCTTATAGATTGCAACTACCACTCTGCCCTCATCAAAATTGTCCAAAGTAATAGTAGTCTATTAACTATAAGACTGTAGCAAAGATGAACTATCACTCCTTGTCTTGCTCAAATTGTCTTCGGTCTTCGACATCATTTACCATACTTCTCCTAATCTTCCTCCGTCTCTTCACCACTGTCATTTAAGTGGAAGGGATTGCACTCACCTGGTTCCATTCTTAGTTAAATAATTGTGGACAGTGTATCTTTTGCAATGCTTCCAATCAGTTATTTCTAGTACTTCCCAAGGATCTATCTCCCCTCCTGCTTCTGCGCATCTGCCTCAGAGGCAGTACCTAATTATTTGTATCCTGCTGACATCTACTTCACAACCACATCTCTGAAGTCCTCACTCTCAGTCTATCAGACTACTTATCCAATGTGAGCTACTGAGGAGCGGAAATTACCTCCATTTGAATACTGGGAAAACTGAGACCCTATCAAATTCCATTCCCTAATCAGTAACTCCATTTTTTTCTATGGCAATTGGCTGAGGCTAAACTTTGGAAGTTGGATTTCATACTTGACTCTGAGCCAAGCTTTTGACCACATATCTAAGCCAAGAACTCAAACTGCCTATTTCTACCTCTATAACATCACCCAACTTTGAAACTGACTCAGTTCACCTGCTGCTGAGATATATCCATGTTTTCACAGCCTCTCCTCTTAACTGTTCTCTTATGCACTTGGTTTGCCTGCCACATTCTATCCTCCATAAACTTAAGGTTACAAAATTCTGCTGCCCATGCACTTGCTTATATAAAGTCCTATTCATGTACAGTGAAACATGATGAGTCATATGCAGATTTTCAGAAACTATTATCATTGTTATGTTATCACCCACTGGGAGAATGAGAAATCTAATAACAGGATGCCTGTCATAAGCATGTAGACTGATTAGTAAAGTTAGATTAAATGAGATTCAGGGAGACTTTCCAATTCCATACAAAATTGGCTTGATAGTAGGAGGCAGAGGGTGATGTTAGAGGGATGTATTTTCGCCAGTGTTCTACAGGGATTAGTGCTGGGTCCACTTTTGTTTGTCATTTACAAAAATGATTTGGATGAGGATATAAGAGGCATGGTTAGTGAGATTGTGGATGACACTGAAATTGGTCGTATAATTGACAGTGAAGAAGGTGATCTAAGATTGCAAAGGGATCTTGATCAATTGGGCCAATGGGGACCAATCAACCACACCGCCCTATGGCCGAACATTTCAACTCCCCCTCCCACTCAGCCGAGGACATAGAGGTCCTGGGCCTCCTTCACCACTGCTCCCTCACCACCCAAAGCCTGGAAGAAGAATGCCTCTTCTGCCTCGGATCACTTCAACCCCAGGGCATCAATGTGGACTTCACCAGTTTCCTCATTTCCCCTTCCCCTCTATCCCCACCTCCATTCACCTATTGTACTCTATGCTACTTTCTCCCCATCCCCACCCTCCTCTCATTTATCTCTCCACCCTGCAGGCACTCTACCTCTATCCCTGATGAAGCGTTTTTGCCCGAAACGTCGATTTTCCTGCTCCTCGGATGCTGCCTGAACTGCCGTGCTCTTCCAGCACCACTGTAATCCAGAATCTGGTTTCCAGCATCTGCAGTCATTGTTTTTACCCAATTGGGCCAATGGCCTAAGGAGTGGCAGATGGAGTTTGATTTGGATAAATGTGAGGTTATTAGGATCCTAGCTATCATCAGTTCTGAGAAAGAATGACTGGACCTGAAACATTAACATTGATTTCTCTCCACAGATGCTGCCAGACCTGCTGAGCTTTTCCAGCAACTTCTGTTTTTGGGTCTGTTTCCATGTTGTATGATTCTATGACTTTCTATGATTCAGTGTAATTTCAGGTCAGCTGAACCTGCTGCTTGACCACACCAACTAATCAGAACAAAGTTAGACCATGCTAGACCACAAAATCACAGACAAGCCTCATAAAATGGCTGTAAATTTACTTGGTTCACGTTCTGAATGAGTCTGCACTGAGACAAAACCGGATGTTTTTACTGTCTTTTACCAGACCACTCTTTAAAATTTATAGATAAGCTGTGCAATAGTGGAAAGCAAAACAAAGAGCATGTCAGAGCTATAGTCTGCACTAACATGGATGACAACAAAATGTTGCTGCTTATTGTCATGGGAAAGTCTAGAAGTGATATTATTTTGTTAGTGTCAAGACACTGGCCATGCAGTATGAAGCTAACAAAACTACCCAGAGTACCACCAGTATTTGTGAGGTTTAGATCATTTAAAGTGGACAAAATGTATCAATGAAAGGAAGAGTTCAATGAATGCTAGCCCACTCATACCCCTTTTCTCCCCAGCTAATGCTGCAAGATTTTGCCAAGAGTTAGTAATGCAGCACAAAAATACAGAAAATCTATGTGACTATAGTGACAATGTATCAGACTCCTCTGAATACAGTACAGTAGGCCAGAAAGATATCTATATTTTCACAAAGCTAACGCCCAACATTTTTCTTGGCCTTTTGCTCTACAAGGTCAGGCCATTGTCAACATGGGAACAACTGGAAAATATAAAGAAATTCACTGATTTACTGTGTCAATGTATTTCTGTTTGTTTCTATGTAAATGTATTTGAAGCAAATTGTATTATATTACTGCTTTCAGGAATATCTTGAAAACCTGCTTAATACATATTTATGACTGGCTCTATCTGATTTGACTTATCACAACTTGACTGCATCTCAAAAGTTTAGTAACTTACATTGAATTTCAGTCAACTGGTGACTTTACATTTTGACCATATTTTCAGATATCTCCTTTTCTTATCTGGCACAAGCAAGCCACTCGGATCAAGGGGAAATTGGGATGTGCAATAAATGCAGGCTCAGCCGGTGCTGTTCACATCCTATGAATTAAAACAAAATCCCTGCCTCTTTTTCTTTTCCTCAGAAAACCATTTCTTAAAATCTCTCTCTTTGAATAAGGTTTTGGTCACCTACCCTAACATCATTGTCTGTGGCTCAGTATCTAATTTTGCTTCATGATGCTGTTGTGAAGTTTGGGATGTTTAATATAATTAAAGGCTTTTCATAAACAAATTTTTGTTGCTGAGTAAGTTTATTGATCTCAGTTGAAAACCTGTTCTGAGTTGAATTGGTTAGTCACAAACAAAATAAAAGCCACAGTCTATGTCCTTCTGATTGCAATCAAGTGTTACGTGTTGGAAAGGTGGAAAGAAAGTTGGAAAATAGTGTCAATGTGCATTGCAGGTGAGAACAAGGGTACACTTACATTGTTTAATCATATCTTCGATATGAAGTGAATAAGTTAAACGAGCAGCTGTGGTTAAAAGCAGCAATGAACATACAAATATTTAATTATGATAACAAGAAGGTATCTTGGTGCCTCAAGACTGTTCATCATTCAGTAAGATAGTGGCTAATCTGATTACTCCACATTCTGGACTACCCTGATAATCTTTCACTTCATGACTTATCAAGAAACTATCTACCTCAAACTTAAAAATATTCAAAGACTCTGCTTACACCAATTTTTCAGGAACAGCATCTCAAAGACTTATGATTATCTAAGGAAAAACAGCCCTTATCTCTATCTTAAACAGTGACCCTCTAGTTCCAGATGGTCTTACAAGAGAAAGAATCTTTTTTCACCCTGTTATGACCCCTCAGGATTTCGTATATTCAGTCAACTCACTCCTGACTCTACTAAAATCCAGCAGATATAAGCCTAGCCCTTCCATCTTTCCACTTAAGATATTCCAGGTATTAGTGTACTAAACTAAAATTATAATGTTGGAGAAACTCAAAAGGTCTGACAGCATCTGTGGAGACAGAACTAAAGTTAACATTTCAAATCCAATGGCTGAATAGGCTGGGGCTGTTTTCCCTGGGGCATGGGAGGTTGAGGGGTGACCTTATGGGGGTTTATAAAATCAGGAGGGGCATGAATAGTCTTTTCCCTGAGCTGGGAGAGTCCAGGACTAGATGGCATACATTTAGGGTGAGAGGGGAAAGATATAAAAGGGACCTAAGGGGTAACTTTTTCACACAGAGGGTGGTGCATGTATGGAATGAGCTGCCAGAAGAAGAGGTGGAGGCTGGAACAATTGCAGCATTTAAAAGGTATCTGGTTGGATAATTGAATTGGAAGGGTTTGGGGGGATGTGGGCCAAGTGTTGGCAAATGGGACTAGATTAGTTTAGGACATCTAGTCAGCATGAACAAGTTGGACCGAAGAGTCTATTTCCATGCTGTACCTCTCTATGACTCTACAATTTTTCTTCACAATTGGTTACTGCACCTCTGTCCATAAATGCCGCTCGGGCTGCAGAGGTTCTATAGCACTTAATGTTCATATTTCAGATCTCCAGCATCTGCAGTTTGTTTGTTTCTATTGGTCTAGTAAACCATCTGTGAATGGCATCAAACTCATTTATATATTTTTTGAAATAAAGAGACCAATTCTGTGTACAGTGCTCGAGATACCAATTCACCAAATTCTCCTTGCAGTTAATCTTTTCACTCTACTAGCAGTCCGAATAATTTGCTGCACCTGCAGACTAACCTTTCTGATTTATGCACTAGGGCAGCTAGATCACTCTGCATGTCAGAGTTGCAATCTGTCACCATTTAGATAATATTCGTACCAAAGTAGACATAATAGCATTATATCTGTAACAAAATATTTTGTGAATCCTTCCTTGGGACTGAACTCATTCCCTAAAGTTACTTCCATTAGTCTGAGCTTAGACTACTTTCTAAATGGGGAGAAGATTCAGAAATCTGAAGTGCAAACAGACTTGGGAGTCCTAATCCAGGAATCTCTTCAGGTAAGCTTGCAGGTTGAGTCGGTAGTTAGGAAAGCATGTGCAATATTGGCATTTATTTAGAAAGGGGAGAAAGTGAGGACTGCAGATGCTGGAGATCGGAGCTGAAAATGTGTTGCTGGAAACACATTTTTCTAGCAACACATTTTCAGCTCTGATCTCCAGCATCTGCAGTCCTCACTTTCTCCTCGAAGATTTTAACCTACAGCGAATCCTCTTACAAGGATGCCTTCCTTGAAGAAGCTCTCTTCCTCCCATCATTCCTGAAGAAGGGCTTATGCCTGAAACGTCGATTCTCCTGTTCCTTGGATGCTGCCTGACCTGCTGCGCTTTTCCAGCAACACATTTTCAGCATTTATTTCGAAAGGACTAGAATATAAAAGTAAGGATACACATCTGAAGTTTTGTAAGTTTGGTCAGACCACATTTGAAGTATTGTTTGCAATTTTCAGCCCCATACCTCAGGAAGGATTTACTGGCCCTGGAGCAGGTCTGGAGGAGGTTCACAAGAATGATCCCAGGAATAAAGGGCTAACATATGAGGAATGTTTGAGGACTCTGGGTCTGTACATGATGTGATTTAGAAGGACAAAAGGAGATCTAATTGTAACATACCGAATACTGCATGGCCTGGACAGAGTGGATTCTGTATCCTTTACAGACTAGAACCTGAGGGCACACTTTAGAGTAAAGGGAAGACCCTTTAAAACAGAGATAAGGAGAAATATTTTCAGTCAGAGAGTGGTGAATCTAAGGAATTCATTGCCACAGAAGGCAGTAGAGGCCAGGTCATTGAATATATAAGACAGAGATAGATAGGTTCTTGACTGTCAATGGAATCAAAGGTTATGGGGACAAAGTGGGAGAATGGGATTGAGAAACATATCAGCCATGATTGAATGACAAAGCAGGATCAATGGATCAAATGGCCTAATTTCTGCTGCTATATCTTATGGTCTTATGCTCTTCCATTGTTGAACCAGTAAGCAGCTTGAACTTAATAAGAGTAAACTATTAAACCTACCATTTTACCAACCAAATGTCTACTATAGTCATCTAATACACCCAGGTCAGCCATGTGAATGAGAATTATGACTGTTGCCTGCAGACAACCTTCACTTGATCTAAAAAAAATCAGAAATTCTCACATGGGAGACATATCACTTTTCTGTAAAATCTAAGTGATACCTCATGACAATGTTCACATTAATGCAGAAGAAATGCTTTGTAATAATAAATGATGGAATAAATTAGGCAGCTCCTGAGCTCAGTTGCAAGCTATTCTTGAGTACAGATTGATGACTGTAAATCCCAAGCTCTTGCCTTAGGATAGACAGATATTTATTTTTAAAGTAGAAAGATATAAGTAGGAAATGGTTCACATTCATTATTTTTTAAAAAATATTGTTTTCTTTTTTGCAAGGTTCTAGTTGGAATTTAATGGATAGTTTTGGATGGGCAAAATGGTATGGAAATTCATCATGTGGTATGCTTGCTGCCTTCCCACTATCATGCTATTTGTCCAGTGGCAGAAAAGGTGGCAGAAAGCCCACCTGCCTGAAATCCAATCAGTGCCCAGTTATGTGTCTTCTTCTGCTTCCACAGTCACGTGGGAGACTGATAAGCAAAACCCCGGTGCCTTCCAGTGAGCTCCCAAGATGGGGATGGAGTGGGGTGGTCACGTTATTTTTGATCCACAAGAAATGCCCTCAGTGACAATGGTTGGCCATCCCTATGACATTGGCATAGACAACCCAAAATAACTATTTTCCCTGTCAGGTCTGTCGGGTCTGGGCACTCTCAAATCCCAATAACCTTTCTTTGAGAGGGCACATTCATAAATATGCCAAGATCCTCCATATGCAATGCTAGCAGCAGCCACCACTCCCAGCAACTCTGATGATGCTGGTGAGCTGCTGGTCCTCTAAACTGGTTGGCAATTGACTGCTGTTTTTAAATGGTCTGGTGTAAGGCAAAAGTTTTGAAGAAGTTAAAGTTAACGCAAATGTATCTGTACAAGCTCCTCAAAGTCGCAGTAATTATGCCTGACCAAATAGAGTTGCAATTATCATTATCGTGCAATAAGTCTTCTTGGTATCCAAAAGTGAGCCTTTTCTATATATATTCTATATCATTGTGTATCTTTTATCACCAATTACTAGACAAGTCCAAGACAAAGCAAAGACAAAGGAGGTTTGGTGGCAGTGAACTATTTCAAACAACCCTTGCCCAAGACCACATACTAGTAGGGATTTCAAATACCACAAGTTAATACGAGTGGTCACCTGGGAAATACCACATCAGATCCCAGTGCTTACAGGCCTGGTGGCTGAAAATTTATAGTCTCAAATAAAATCTTGGCCACTGTTTCCATGAGCAACAGTAGAAAACCAACCCATCAGGTATTCTCTAAGAAATAATTGTCTGAGCAGAACAGTAGGCAGAAAGGAAGGAGGTATATGCCTTTAGCTCTGCATTCATTTGTTTGAATATTGTAGTCTTAGAAGCATTCATTTATTTGAATAGCGTAGTGTTAAGTGCGATGTGCTTTCCATTGAATGTTCCCTATGAGCATTGCTTCATGCAGGAAAGGCTGACCAGTGAATCAAAATTTCAGTTTTAATTAAACATGATAAAGTCTTCCTATTAGTGTGAGATTCTTGGTTATGATCATAACAACATGTGCAGGTTATTTGATAAGGAATAATATTTTAATGGCAATATATATTTGGAATGAAGTTTACAGGAATAAACTTGAGCAATATGGTTTTTCTGGCTAATAATTATTTCCATTGATTTCTAAAACTACTTATAGAGTCATAGAGATATACTGTGCAGAATCAGACCCTTCGATCCAAATTGTCCATACTGACCAGATATCCTAAATTAATCTAGTCCCATTTGCCAGCATTTGGCCCATACCCTACTAAACCTTTACTATTCATGTACTCATCCAGATGCTTTTAAATATTGTAATTGTACCTGCTTCCTCTGACAGTTCATTCTATACACACACTACCCTCTGCATGAAAGAAAAATGCCCATTAGGTGCCTTTCAAATCTTTCCCCTCTCACCTCTAGTTTTAGACTCCTCTACCCTGGGGAAAAGACCTTGTCTATTTACTCTATGCATGCCCCTCATGATCTTATAAACCTCTGTAAGGTCACACCGCAACCTGTGACGCTCCAGGGAAACTAGCCCCAGCCTATTCATTGTGTCACTAAGCCCTATTCTATGTTTAATGCATGGTAAATAATGCTCTTTGATTCTATGGAATGCAATTATCCAATACATTTTAGCACATAACACCAGAATAAGTAACATGTTTATGCTGGATTCTCCTCTACGCCTGATTTTACCAAAGTTGCCAACTTTATGCCAAATTGTAACTTTGATAATCCTGGAAGACTGTTTGCCTGAGTTAGTTATTGTACTTAGGCAAAGCATTTTTATGTATATCATTAGTATTTTAATACTAGCTCTGCTGAGCTGAATATGTAACTCTGAATTCACATGCTTTGTATATGAATCATTTGTAAGCTTTCCACATTTCCATGCTTAGTAATTTGTTACAGCTCTGCTGTATTCTCAGCAAGCCTAAGAGTCTTTTTTTGAAGTGACTGTAAAATATCTGGGATAAAGTTTACCAGTATTGTCAGCCACATTCTTCAGAATTATAAAGGCCTAGCATACAGCTGCAGTTAAGCCATAATATTAATCTCTCTCTCTGTTACCTATGTTGGGAGACAAAACAAAGAACATAGTATCATAATCAGCATTTTCAACTAGGTCTATATGTAAAATTCCCCTTCACTGTCATAATCTACATTTCTTCCCATAGAATCAGATTAGTTAAAAGCTATGCGGGATCATTGAGGGTAAAATCATTCTTTAGTGATGGATGAATAGGCAGCCTATTTTAAGAATCACTGAATTCTCTTTTCTATTACAGTCATAGATAAAGAAAACAGGCGGTGATGGTGGAGGTGAGGGTCTGAAAGGTCAGAGAAATTAATTGCCAATTTTCATAGAATTCCTACAGTGTGGAAACAAGCCATTTGACCCAACAAGTCCACATCGACCCTCCGAAGAGTAAATCACCCAGACCCATTCCCCTATTACTATACATTTCCCCCTGACTAACGCACCTAACCCACACATCCCTGAACACGATGGGCAATTTAGCCTGGCCAATTCACCTAACCTGCACATTTTGGACTGTGAGAGGAAACCCAAGCAGACACGGGAAGAGTGTGCAAACTCCACACAGACAGTCGCCCTAGGCTGGAATCCATCCCGGGACCCTGGCGCTGAGAGGCAGCAGTGCTAACCACTGAGCCACCGTGCTGCCTTAACCACTGATTTTCTACAAACTGTTTTTTTTCCTATTTCAAAACAACAATTTTATCCTCAAATAGGTTAACTTTCATTTCTTTCCACTGGAAAATGGCAGGCACAAGTTTCTAAGTCACTCAATTTATAACTACTGATAGAAGTCAATGGGAATTTAACCAGTCTCGTGATACAATAACACTTATTTCATGTCTGACATTAAAAATGAAGTTCACCACATCATGTCCAAAACATTCCTTCTGCTGAGTTACAGAGTATTAGGTTAGGCCACTGAAAAAAAGCCAGAGCACATTCTGCAATATGCAAACATTTAATTTTCTGAAATAAATGATAAGCCGACAATTTTATTTTAAATTGCAGCAACAATTACTTTGCAATGTATTGTCTTGAATTGTGATAAATATACTGTCTGCAACTTAAATTATGATAATTACATTCTCCAACTCATAGACTCTTGTTACACAGATCAGTTTTGTACAGTGAGTTGCAGAAAAGGGCAATTTTACCTTTAAAAGGTAATTGCCTTCATTATTATATTACCTGTTCCAGATAAGAATGTTTGGATCATTGTCAAAGATGAAGCAACATTGGTAGATAAGAACTTTTTTCCACTTGCAATAATGAGAATCCTTTGGTTAAATATATACATAGCTTTCATACATGAAAGAATTTAATTTTTCATAAGATTTAACTGTTGTTAAAAAGAAATAGTTTTAAGAACGGTGAAAGTACAATAAAAATATTGACAGATGCACCTTCATTAGCACTTCGTGGAAATGTTCATAGACATTCATGGAATAGTTTGAAGTCAATCAATTGCTTCATTTTGTTTAAAGTAAATTACATGTCGTGTCATGGATTATCATTTGAAGTTTTGCCAATGATGACAGACAGGATTTATCCCTTCACTCAGAAATCTGAGAACAGCTGCACATCCTCTAAACCTATGAACATACAAGGGAATGTTTTACAAAAAACAGTTAATTAGCCGTAGGCAGCTCCAGACTAATCTCTTTATGATCTTAAAAGTTGTTGTAGTACATGATTTCTGGACTTATCCATACCTGTATGTATTTAAATTTCTTTCAAAGTTGTAAACACATAGACAGGATGGTTAAGATGACATTTAGTATACTTGCCTTTGTTGCTCAGGCCACTAAGGACAGGAGTTGGGATGTCATGTTGAGGTTGTCCAGGATGTTGGTGAGGCCACATTTGAAGTACTATGTATAGGAAGGCTATTATTAAATTGGAGATGGTTCAGAAATGGTTACCAGAACATCGTCTACAGAGGAGGGTTTGAGTTATAAGGAGAGGTTGGATAGGCTGTGAGTTTTTTTTTCTCCAGCATAGGCGCTGAGGGGTATCATTATAGAGGTTTATAAAATCATGAGGGGCATAGATAAGGTGAATATCAACTGTCGTTTCTCTAAGGTGGGGAGTTCATAGTGGGCATATTTTTAAGGTGAGCGGAGAAAGATTGAAAAGTGACCTGAAAGACAGCTTTTTCACACAGAGTGTAGTTCGTATGTGGAATGAACTGCCAGAGGAAGTGGTAGATGCATGTACAGTTACAACATTTAAAAAACATTTGGCTAGGTACATGAAAAGGAAAGATTTAGTGGGATGTGGACCAAACGCAGACAAGTGAGGCTAGTTTAGTTTGCGAAACTTGGTCAGCATGGAGAAGATGGACCAAAGGGTCTATTCCTTTTTACAGATGGACCTATGACTCTATTCCTTTTTACAATCTTTGGCAGTGCACTGAAATGAGGTCTTGTACCCAAGAAAACAAAATGATTTAAAATAATGTTATATGACCATAAGAATGGAGCAGAAATTTGGTCATTCAGCCCATCGAGTCTGCTTCGACATTCAATCATGGCTGATAAGTTTCTCAACTCCATTCTCCTGCTTGATCCCCTTTACAATTAAGAACCTATCTCCGTCTTAAATTTACACAATGGCCTGGCCTCCGTAACCTTTTGTGACAGTGAACTCCATAGATTCACCACTCTCTGGCTGAAGTGGTTTCTCCTTATCTCCGTTCTAAAAGGTCTTTCCTTTACTCTAAGGCTGTGTCCTTGGGTCTAGTCTCTCCTACCAATGGAAACATCTTCCCGACACCCACTCTGTTCAAGCCATTCAGTGTTCTGTAAATTTATATCCACCCTTGACCAATTAGATTAAGCAGGATGAAAAGTTTTGACATGTAAGGATCTATTTAAAGTCATAATATCTTTATTCTACTGTGATTTTTAATTTTAATTCTGCCCAGTATCAGTACCAACATGCAAGTACTGGACTGTTACTTTTCAATTTGAAGTAAAAGCTTACTTCTCCAGGAAGATTTTAGTTTGCTGCAAAACTAATGGTTCATAACATTAAAGTGTTGATGTCTAAAGGATATGAGGTCTCATGTCCTGTGGTAGATAAACACTTGATAATTTTGCTCCTAGCTGCTAAGTTAGCATTATCAGTGAATAACCCATCTATTTAGGAACCAACATGGTAAAATGAGGAATGATGCTCTGATTTTGAGGAGTTAGGCCCCAAGTTAAAACACAGTCCTGGAGACTATTGTCTCTGGATTGTTACTTTGCACCTTGAGCCATGAGCTAATTGAGAAATTAGAAAAAGAAAATTAGAGAATTAAACACATGATTTAAAGAAAGGAATTTGAGATTGGACAATGGTACCATATTTGAGGAAAGAGGAAGCTGCTTCTTAAATTGAACTGGGATAAGTGCCCTGGTGAACTGTGTAAATACACAATGAATGAGGCTTTAAACCAAAAGCTGGTGGGGAATGTGTATGAACAGGTTCAGGTGAAAACAGATTTGGAAAAATCCAATAAGAATACAAATCCTCAGTAAAACATGCTTTATTAAATTATGTGTTGGTCAGTAAATAAGCTGTAATCTTATTGAGTATCCAGAGATAATTTTAACATTGTTTCCTGTGTGACCTGATTGGTGCCACCTCCAAATTATGGCCTTTCCTTCCCAAGTTCAATTCCAAATTGCAGTCTTGCCCACTCCCACCCTCCCAAACGTGGCCTGTTTTCCACTCCTAAACTCACTCGAGTGCCATTTCCCCCGAATGGAGTTACTTTCCAGTTCAAGATCCAGATTCTGTCTGAAGCTACAGCTCGGATGTCATGGAAGAGCAATCTGGTTCTGCGCTTCTGGTTTAGAAGTGGAACTTATGCAATTTTTTTTGTTCTGCTCACTGCTTCCCTTTTTCCTGAACTCTTGCTATAAAGGACAACTTGAAAGAAGAGAAGCAAGGCAGGAGGACACAGCAGAAACACTCAACAATATTTTGTATTTGTCTTCAAAGTAAAAGATATAAATTGAATACCCAATCTACAAGGCTGGTCTCAGCAGATTGGAAATTGGAAAATGTAACACCATTAATCACGAAAAATAGAAGAAAGAATATGGTGACCTCAATCCAGTCAGTCTGACATTAGTTCTTGGGAAAATGTTAGAATCTATTAATCATGAAGTCTCAACAGTGTACTTAGAAAATCAATAGTGATCGGACAAACTCTACATCATGCTACAAAACCGAAACAGCATTTGTCTATTAATTAAATGGATTTTGAAGTCTAACTAATAGGATAGATAAATAAGAGCTAGTGAATATAATGTGCACATATTTCCAAGAAGTGTTTCATAAGATGTCATTATTACAGAAGGTAACTGTGTATGCAATTAGGACCAATATATTTGTGGAATAAAGAATTGGTTAATGGACAGAAAGAAATGACTAGCAATAAATCGGGAATTTTCAAGTTGGCAAACCATGGCTAAAGGCATACCATGAGGATTAGTGTGGGGGCCTCAGCTATTTGCAATCTATGTTAATGACTGGGAGGAAGAGACAGTAAGTAATGATTCTAAATTTGCTGATGAAATAAAAGTTGGGAGGGAATGTAAGCTGTGAAGGCACACAAAGGAAGCAAAGAGATGTAGACATGTGGAATGAGCAGGTAACATGGTAGCAGCTGGAGTATGTTAGGTTGTTCATTTTAGAAATAAAAATGAAAAAGCAAAATATTTTTAAGAGGCATGAAACTTATGAATATTGATGCTCAAAGAGACTTCGGTATACTCAGATACAAAATGCAAAAGCATATGGATATAACAATCAAAAAGGAGGACAAATGAAATGCTGGCAAGGAGAATGGAGTAGAGAAGGAGAAAGTTTTAGTACAATTCTTCAGCACTTTGGTCAGGCTGAAATAATTCCACAGAGGCTGGTATCCCATCATCAAGTGACCCCTCATTTGCACATTGAGAGTCCTTGACACTGATCCAGCTCCCTCAAACCGGCTCTCAGAGTGAACAGGATGTCTGACACTTCTGTTCTTGTTTACAGCCAGGGCTCCCTGATTGGACCATATTAACTGCCCCAGCCAGGGAGCTCATATTCTATGAGGCCCACCTGACTGACCTCCTTACAATCACTACATTCCTCCACCTCCAGCATTTCATTTGTCCTCCAAGGACATGGGCTGATTCTTTTCTTTGGAGCTTCTCCTGGGTCAGGTTCCTCCAACTTTTGCTCTGACCTGGGGGAGGGTGTGTGTGTGAATAATACATTCTAGCTCCCCTCTTGTGCCTGGAGCATCTCGTCAGACAGCAAAAGTGTCAGGGCAGCGACATCCGCCATGTACATCTCAGATTCTGAGATACCTTCAATGCTTGATGGACAGGGAAAACCCATGGGTTCCAGCACACTCAAAAAAGCTGCCCAGAAGCCAGGCACGTTGTTCCTCTGCAACATTTGCGAGTCTGCAGCTTTCGTGTACTCTACATGTTTGTTCAGGACCGTCACAGAAACTCAGATTTTATACCTCACTGGACCTGATGACACATTGACCACACCTCTTATCCATGCAGGGCTAGTCCTGTGGGTCCTACATCAAACTTTGTCCCCTGAAGTAAACTGTCTCTCTTGCTTAGTGGAGACTTGCGTCTGGCATTTCATTCCTAATGCCACTTCACCCACCCCCTCAAGCCCGGGAAGATCAGATTTAACCTGGTTTGGAGTCTTTACTCCATTAGCAACTCTGCTGGAGCTATCCCTATACATACATAATCCTTATAGCTCTCATATGATCAAATAGAAACCTGGACAGTTGGTATTTCGTGAAGCTGTAGGCTGCTTCTTTCAGCTTGCCCTCAAAGTTTGGACTGCTCTTTCTGCCAGACAATTAGATGATGCCTGGTATGGAGCTATCCTTATATCACAAATACCATTCAACTTCAGGAAATACTCAAATCCTCTGCTGGTAAATGATGGTTCATTATCGGTGACCACCACTTCCGGGAGTCTGTGTGTTGCAAAAGATCTGTGCCGTTCTTCTATCATTGATGAATGAACTCTGTGCAGTCCAGCCACTTTGCATGGGCATTCACAATGACTAAGAACATTGAGCCCATGAAAGGACCTGCATTGTCAACATGTAACTATGTCCAGAGTTTACCTGGCTATTCCCGTGTATGTGGGGGAGCTGCTGGCCCTAATTTCTTTCCTTGTTAGCGCTATGGGCACTGCCCAACCAACACAGCTTTGTCTGCATCTAATCCTGGCCACCAGGTATAGCTGCTCACCAACATCTTCATATTGGAGACCTCTGCATGACTCTGGTGGAGTTCAGCCAGTACCTGGCAGCAAAGTCACAGGATAATCACACTTGCGTCCCATAATAATATATCATCCTCTACGGTGATCTGGTCTCTCTGGGTCCACAAAGGTTTCAATTCTGGTTGTAATAGCCTTTTTGGCTCCAACCCTCACCACCAGCTGTTTTAGCTTTGCCAGGACTGGATCATTCTGCGTCCAAAGATTGATATTGTCAACTGTGACTGGAAGTGTACCAGGAAATTTAAAGACATTACTGACTCTTCTACTGGTGGTACCACTGGTGCTCTTTCTGTCAGCAGGAGATGAGTCAATGTATTCGCATTTGCTACTTGGCATCGCGGATGGTGGTCCACCTTGTAATTGTACTAAAGCCCATCACTGAGCTTGGCCTGAAGCTATGGGTAGCATTGCCTTGTCCTTTTTAAGTAGACCCGCAGGGGTTTGTGGTCCATTATTACTGTCTGTAAAGATATTGATGGAACATCCCAACTCCAAATATGACTACCAAACCTTTACTGTCTGATGTATTTATGCTCTGGATTAGCCAAAGTTCTGGCTATATACGCTATTGGCCATTCCTCTCCACTCGGCTACCTATGAGTTGATATTACTCCAATGTCGTATCACATGTCAATAACAGGGCTCATGTAAACACTTTCAACTATTTCTCCACTTCCCTGAAGGTTATGGCTACCCAACTATTTCCGAGGCCGACATTTTTTTAAGAGTTGACGCAAAGGTGCAAGGATGGAGCCAGTTTATGTCTGAACTTCCTATAATAATTGACCAGCCCAAAAAGAGACTTAAGCTCTGGTATAGACATGGGGGCCGAGGCACCTTTGATCATGCTCACTTTATCTTCCACTTTATCTTCCTGGTCTTATCGACTCTGTAGACCCACTTGCAGTGTCTGGTTCACACATATTTCCCGTCTAAGGCATACATCTGCCTGAGAGAAACATCTAGGATTGTGTACAAGTTCTTTAAAGTGTTATTTATTGTGCCTTCCCTGTTATTAGCACGTCATCTAGCTAATTGGTGACCTTGGGTAGACCTTGTAAAACGTTCTCCATCATCAACTGAAAAATTGACAGGCTGACAATACTCCAAATGGCAGTCTCGTATATTGGTACAAGCCCTAATAGGTATTAATTGTAACTTACTTCTGGGAATCCGCATCTAACCACAATTGCAAGTATGTATGGCTCAAGTCCAGCTTGTAAAGGAAAGTTTCACTGCCAGCTTTGTGTACCAATCCTCCATATCAGAGATTGGGTGTTTCTCCAGCTGCAAAAAGTGGTTTCATTTCCATTGGACTACCCTACAACTCATATGCTCCACTTGCTACATTTTCCAATGTTAAAGCTAGGTGTAGTGCCTGTTTGAAGTCCAATTAAGCTTCAGCTAGTAGTCACGTTTGCATGGTTACATCAATCACACATATTAAATGGTCTCTCAGCATCTCATTAAGGGTTAAACCAAACTCATATGCATCTGCCAGTTGTCCCAGCCTAGTCAAAATTCCTGATTCGTATTCCTCTGGTTCTTGAATTGCCAAGTAAAACCAATAGTATCTCAGAATTAGAGAAGGTTTGGAGCCATAATACTCTTTAAGCAAATCCGTCAACTTCTGAAAGCTTTTACTATCTAGTGCCTTAGGGAAAGTTAGGATTCTAATAACCAAACAAGCTGCGAGTCCACAAGCTATCAGGAGAATTACTTGTTGCTTTTCATCTGCCCCAATGTCATTTGTCTGGGAAAAAATAACACGTTCTTTCCACGTACAGGGCGCAGTCTTTGACCACAGTATTGAATTAATCAAGCTTCCCAAATAACAGCATGATGCTTGAACTGCTTACCGCAACTCAAAGATGACTGTTGCGAGTGCATTTCTCTCATCACCACTGGAATACCTCTAGAGAAGCCAGTATCCCATCAACCTGTCACTCTTTATTTATATGTGGAGAGTCCTTGACACTGATCAAACTCCCTCAAAGCCAGGTCTCAGAGTAAACAGGATGTTGTCACACTGTTCTTACCTGTCAGCCAGGGCTCCCTGACTGGACCAGATTAACAGCCTCAATCAAGGGACTCATATTCTATGAGGTCCACCTTGCTGACCTCATTATATTCACTGTAACACCAGACCTGGAGTTGTATGCGCAGTTTTTATGTCAATATTTAAGGCGGGATAAATTTGTATTGAATGTGTTAAACAAAGCTTCACTCATTTGGTTCCTAAAAGGAAAGAGTTCCTCTCTGATGAATACGTAAGTAATTTGGGTTTATATTCTCTGGAATTTAGGAGATTGAGACATGATTTTATTGATGCATTCAATAATCTAACTGGACATGACTGAGTAGACATCAAGAGATGTTTCTGTGGTTCTGAAACTTAGACCAAAAGGCCTAGGGATATCTAGGGATAATGGGCAAATTGTTTAGCACTCCAACAGGTAGAACGGTCTACATTTAGAAAACTTGGAATGTTTGAAATTTCTATCCCAAACAGCTATGGAGTCTTCATCACTGAAGATATTGAAGGCTGAGATTGACAGATTTTTGTTTTTGTGGGAAATCAAGAGATTTGGAGACCAAGAGTGAAAATGAAATTCAAGCCAAAGATCAACCATAGTTGGACTGAATAACAGAACAAGCTCACACGAGAAATGGTTCTCTCCTGCTGCCATATTGCTTACTCTTATAATCTAATTTGAGACACAAGTAAAAACAACCATTAAAAAACAACATACCTCTAAAGTTTACAGTTTAAGTGCATCATCAGTAAAATTGATTTGGACTGCTTCAGTATACTGTAAATCCATCTGCCAATTTTTCCAGAAAATGGCATGCATCACACAACAAACTCTTCTTCCAGTTATAATTCTTTAATTACTGAAAGGAGTGAAACATAGAGTTAAAAAGCCAAAACATCTTTGTTTCCTCATGCAGCTGATTATTCAGAAGTACCTTCCGCTTTCAAAAACTGTCTCTTATTTGAAAATAACATCTGCCAAAATAATTTTGATGCCAAATATTATGACACAAAATACACTGGCTAAACAAACAAGCATTATATGTGTCTCCATGTTAACAAAATATGTTGTAATCTTATCATTATTCTTTTTAAGGAGTACCTTACTATAACGCTGTTGGAGGTGTTTCCATGAATTCCATGTATTTCCAGTTTTGAACTACACTCAAAAGGATCATGGGGGACAGGATTAGTCTTACAGCACTGAATTCGGGGTTTATCTGTGTATTGCCTTAGCCTGGAGTTTTATTTTGTGATTCAACCTGGAGTTAGTCTGCTTATTGTGCAGGAAAAGAATGAATGAGGTACTCTGCATTACAAATTCTAAAAGACTGACAAAAAGTGGATTAAAGATAGTCTGTGGCAAGAGGGTCACTCAAGCACTGTGTGCTTGGAAAGGCATTGGTGTGGTGTCCTCATAACCCTGTATGGCAGCTTGCCAGCTTGGCATGGCAACACATTGACCTGGTGTAGCAGCCTCCTGGTCTGGCATATCGGCCTGCCAGTTTGGCGTAATAGACCTCTGGCCCAACATGGCGGACTGTATGCCAAGCGTGGCAGTCTCTTTGTTTGGCATGGTGGTCTTTCAGCTGTATATGATAGTCTCTTGGAACTCATGGAATCAGTGTGGATTTACAATCTTGAGGTGATTCATCAAACTGTGGTCCAACTGTAGCTGAGCACTTAAGAAAGACGATAATTTTTGAACTTTCAGCATTATTTCTTTGTTTTCTACTTCAAACCAAGAAGCTGTCACTGTACTATAATTACTGCAATGATTAACTTTTAAGTTTGTTCTTTCTTTCGACCTTGTTCTTAAAACTTTACTCTGAGTTACTTGTACTTAAGATGGCGCATTGTGTGGTGACATTATATACTTTTCACTATACTCCTATACTTTAGTACTTGAGTACAAATGACAATAGATTCAAAATCAATCAAATCAATTGACAAATACACTGCATCCACTTACCAGATCCCTAGCTAGATAGGTTGCATACGTGCATCACAGAAATTTGTTTCTTTCTCTCTGCATTATCAACATTTCTTCAGTGTGAATCTTGAAAAGTCAACTGAACAAGGGTCAGGCTAGTGATGAGCTCTCTTCAGCAATGCTTGAAGCTTCACTAGCACTCCCTTTATGTCTGCAGAATCAAAACATCCAGGTGGGAGAGGGTGAAGTCTGGAGGTGGAGTGCCAGACATCAAACAGACACTGAGTTGGAAGCACCAGAACTGGTAATGGAAACAGGTGAGAGGCTGCATCTTACATATTAAGTTTAGAATGGCAGATGTGAAGTGAGCAAGATTTGTACTTAGCTGTCATCTCTGATTACAATGGCAGTCTGCTGCACCCTTAGACAAAAGCATATCATTCAATCAGTGAATTACCAAGTAATTGATGTTTCTGCTTCCTTTGAGGGTTTGACTGTTGCTGAGGCGTGAAAACATCACAAAGGTCAACACCTTAGAACTCCTATGAAGATGACAGTCCAGACTTCCCTGAAGCTGCAATGTTACTCCTCTGTGCTCAGCATCAATATTGATACAATCACCTTAGTGGATAGTTGGTCATTAACTAAATCACAATCTGATGAGCACCTGACAACTAGGCAGATGACAATGAGGGAGGCAGTACCATGCAAGTTCGCTGACAGAGGGCCTTTGGTGGGCAACTCCCTATTGTGCCATAGGCTGTTGCAGGGCTACATTCAAGTAGCTAAAGTTGCAGAAACAAACAATCTAGCAGAGCTATCTGGAGGCATTAAGCAGACGTGAAAAGTCGGTGGAGGAGCTCATCAAAGCCATGATTCACATGGGCTAGGGCACTATTCCTTTCTTGAAAAGGTATTTCCAATTTGAAGAAACAGATCCAGGTGACTGCAATGTGTATTTCTGATGTCAGCGTGGCCTTGCAAACCATCACTAGTGTCACAATAACATGGCTGCAGTGGGCAAGTGAATAGTGGCTGATGCTCCAGGTTATAACATCAGGAGCAAACAACCCTCTCCCCAACCTCACACTGACAGGAGTGAGTAATGACCAGCTGAAAAACTCCCCATTCCCTCTTCCAATTATTCAACCTTCTCAAGTTAGAATGGCTATATTGGAAGTTCTCGGACTGGTGTATGGACACACTTATGTCCTGGCATTTCCAGGTCTCGCATGCCAAGAGGACATCCACTATAACCAAAGCAACAAGCTTCCTCAAAGTCATGTAAAGATTTCATTAATGACACTCTAACTTTTCGATTTTACGAATATTATTCTATATATTGTAATGTTAGATGTGTGATTATATATCTATATAACTTATTTTAGAAATTGGATTTTGACCTAATGACATGTGAGTTTTTTTTCTAGGTGTATGAGAGGATTTCATAATTAACATATCAGCCTTTCTGAAGCCATGGCGTTAGACGAGTGTATGTCAGTTGGGTGGTTGGGGTGGGAGTTGACTAGAGCCTTCCTGCAATGATAATGCAAGTTTTTTTCTATTGTGAGAGTTTATGATTGGAGAGAGCAAACATTGCAGGGCATAAGCTTGCTTTTGGTGTTGAGTAAACAAGAAATAATTTTTACTGAGGAAACATCTGTAGATTGGAAAATGTTTATTTCAGGTCACAGAATACCTAGCTGAGGTCAGAGGTAACAACCACTTCCCCTGGAAAAAGTTCATTTATTCAGAACAGTTAAGAAGTATGTCACCTCAATGTTAGAGTCTTAGTTTAGAAATTCCGGATCAGAAGTGTTGGTTTTGAAGTCTCTGAATAATCAAGGAAGTGACTATCAAATGCTCAAGATTAGGAATTGAAAGTAGCAATTAAGTTAAACCCCTAAATGTGATGTAAAAAAGACAACTTTAATTTTGGTGTTTGAGTTCTATAAAGTGATGGGATAGATGGGATTTTTTTGACATTTGTTTCAAAATCCTTCAAATTGTGTAATAAGTAAATAGCTGGGTTTGTTTTGTTTTAGCTTCGTTTGTTTGGTGAATAAACTTATGCTTTATTGTTAAGTGCTTAATGCAGCAGATTTGATTTTATGTTTCAGGAAAAGACCACCACATTAAACTTAAAAGAAAAAAACAAAAATGGCCTATCAAGCTGGATTTCTTGGGATCTGACTTGTCCAGGACTAATATGAGTTGGTATCATAACAATATTTTGCATTAGGTTTAATTGTGTTTCTCAGCCTTTTCTGATTTTGTCATTGAGGGCATTAAAATCTTATGCAGAGTAAGCCTGAGTGTGTCGCAGCTATAATGTGACTGCCTCAATGAGTGGGATCATTATGTCACCATAAAAAGAGATGGAGTATCTGGGCTTTATACATGTTGGAAAATTAACACCAATGGTCAACTGAGATAAACCTTTGCCTGGTTGGCCTTCATTGCACAACAGTGCACTGAAAATAAAAGATATATTTGCCTTTCATCTTTCGTGGATTGACTTCACCCCTCTCCCCAAAATCATGTGGATTCTAAAACCCCTCTGCCATAACCATCTCTTCCTTCATGACATCAGCAGCAGATCAGTCACTGTATCTAGGACATAGAAACACATCTTCAATTGGTGAAAATGACAGTCAGTGCATACCATTGCCATGCTGTGCTAATTCAATCCTGTTACAACTACACATCTATTCCTGGTGGCTTTTCTGTGCCTGGTTGATGGTCTGTAACCACAAAGCTGTTGTTCATTTTAACTAAACAGCCAAGGAGACCTCAGGCCAACATCAAACAACCTGCTCTGAAAACAGTGCGTATTTTCACAGCTGTGACAAATTTCACTGCAACCGTTGAGACAATTCACAATGTCATAAATAAAATAACGTGCTAAAACCTCATCACCCATTATCAACAGAATATTTAAAGAAATTGTAGAGTCCAGATCCACATCTTTTCCAAAACTAATCAGTTCTTCCTTGGGCCAGTGGCGATTCTGTATCTTTTGTGACACCATCACAAATCTATGCACTGTCATGCAGGCTAACATTTGCTTGAGGGGCTATGGTGTAACTTCATGCCAGTAGCATTAAACATTACGGCTACACTGAACTTCTATGCCACTGATTTTTTGCATCAGGGAACAGGAAACTGCTGAGTAAATGCCACTTGATCACGTAGTAAGTGACACCTGCCAGCACAGTTAGTGTTGATTTGTCTGAAACGTATTAATTAGTTACCTTCTCGCAATACTGCTCAATTGCACACCATATTGGTCATACACCCTGTATCAATGTCAACGACTTATTCAGCAGTCATATTCATTCAACATAACTTTCTTGTGGAAAATGAGGTCAGATTATTTCTTTCCTGTGGGTAAGACTAGCAAAAACCACAGGAACACCTGCTTTTCTTAAATCAAGACATTGTGAAGGCATTCATTAGATTTTATTTACATTCCTGAGGTCTGTCTGGGATGAGGTTTTATTTTGAAACCCATGATTTATTTGCAAATTATGTAGTCTATGGGGAAAAATGAATAATCTTTTCAGAGTCAAAAACACCAGCTTACAAATATTTGGAATTATGCATGCATTAAATACAATGTCACCTTGATGATAATTTCTTCAAAAGTTTTTTTATTGTTTTAAGAACAAATAGTGAATCAAAACGTATTCAAGTGTCTTAAAGGTTTGCTTTTCTCTGAATGGGAAGTGTTGTACCACTACTGCTTTCTTCTCACCACTTCTTTTATTCCTGTTCTCTTGCTTCAAGATGTAACAGTACAAAAGCTTAATTATAATCTATTGAGAAATATTGATTCATGTAGAAAAACAAAAAAAATTAAGATTTCAAGAGGCATTGACATAGAATAGCCCAATAACTAAAATTATACTTCTAAGCTCAGAAATTTAAAATATAAAATTAAAACCTAATCTTAACTAGACTCATACAAAGGAATGCTTTTGACAGTTTCAGCAGCATGGGTGAACAAGTGACAACGAAGGGTAGCATTCCATTGAATACTATTGCAGCCATCAGCTTGTTAAACAAGTGATGTTATGTGAATAGTGAAAATAGTTTTCCTAACTTCAAAACTGACTAGAGAGAAAGTGATTTAAAAAAGATAGAGAATTATAAGAAAACAATGGTAATAAAATCAAGGGATATAATTCCTTCTTTGCTGTTCTCTGAGAGGCATTGAACATAAATTAATTCAAATAAGTCTTACTCGTTTACTTATTGTTAATGAATTAAATGGAGTCTTAGTTTAGTTTCCCTCCTTGAATGAAAATAGCTCAGTCTCATCATTGCTTGATGAGAGTTAATAGTTTTAAATATTTACTTGACAAGTACAATTTCACAGAGTTAACTTGTAGTCAATATTACAGATTCAAAGTGGTCCAAGATTGCTCATCAAATGCCTCAGGTCAACAGGCTTGGCTAATTCTGGGAATAGATGCTTTCCATTCACAATGTTCATGTCCCTCATAATCATATACACGTCTATGAAGTCCCACTTTAATCTCTGCTTCAAAGAAAGGAACATGAGCTTATCAGTTGAAGAATCAGGATTCAGGAAGGACCAATGGTCTTTACTGTATCCCTTGCCTACTTCTTGATATTGTGATAAAAGGTGTGCAGTTTATATATCATTTTCAGAGTGTGGATTTAAAAACAGTGCTTCCTGGGTGTTAGCCTCATTTGAGAAGGGTTCTTTCACAAATCAAATATCCAGAAACCCCACAAGGTGATCATTGTGATATCTGCTATTTCGTGCATAATTCAGAGGACAACAACTCCATTTTGTTTTTACATTCCAATTAGATCATTTCTCATTTTTCTAAGTATCTGAGAATCTAGGTCGAACTTATTCAACCTCTCATAGCTCTTTCATCACAGGTACCAATCCAGAGGACCTTCACTTACTACCTTCAAGTATCAGTCAGTGCATTGAGTATAAGAGTTGAGGTGCCATGTTGGGGCTGAACAGGACACCTTTTGGAATACTGCATTCAATTCTTGTCTCCCTGCGATTGGAAAGCTGTTGTGAAACTTGAAAAGGTTTAGAAAAGATCTGCATGGATGTTGCCGGGGTTGGAGAATTATAGGGAGAGACTGAGTAGGCTGGGACTATTTTCCCGGGAGCGTTGGAGGCTGTGGGGTGAACTTATAAAGGTTTATAAAATTATGAGGGGCACACATGGAGTGAATAGTCAAGGTGTTTTCTTTTCCCAGGGTAGGGATATCCAAAACTAGAGGGCATAGGTTTAAGGTGAGAGGGGAAAAATATAAAAGGGGGCAAAGGGGCAACATTTTCACACAGAAGGTGGTGCATGTGCAAAATGAGCTTCCAGTGGAAGTATTGGAGGCTGGTACAATTACAACATTTAAAAGGCATCTCAATAGGTACATAAATAGGAAGGGTTTAGAGGGATATGGGCCAAATGCTTGCAAATGGGACTAGATTAATTTAGAATATCTGGTTGGCATGGACTAGTGGACCAAAGAGTCTGTTTCTGTGCTGTACAACTCTATGACTCTAAGTATATCCTCTTCATTTGATATGGAAAGCTAAAATGTGCACAGTATTACCAGTATGGTCTCAAAAAAGTCTTATACAATTTAGGAAGACTTCCTTATTTTATGCTGCAATAAAAGCCAACAAACCATTTGTCTTTCTAATTGCCTAACTATCAAAGTTCCTGAACATCAACAAGTTTAATGCCTTTTGAAAAAGATTCTATTTTTCTGTTCATACTAATAAAGTGAATAGTCTTACCTCATGGAACATACAGTACAGAAGAGGCCCTAAGTTTGTACTGCCAAAGTTACACTAAATCAACACCTAATTCTAGTCACACCTTCCAGAATTAGACCCACAGCCTTTAATGTTATGACATGTCAAATGCTCATGCTGTTTTTTTTTATATAGATTGCAAATGTACCTACTTTAACTACACTCCAGCATAATGCATTCCAAATTCCCACCACCCACTAAGAGATTTTCCTCAAATCTGCATTAAACCTCTGATCTTTTACCTTAAAATTATACCTTGTTATTGAGCCTTTGACTAAAGGGAATAGATGCTTTCCATTCACAATGTTCATGTCCCTCATAATCATATACACGTCTATGAAGTCCCACTTTAATCTCTGCTTCAAAGAAAGCAACATGAGTTTATCAGCCTCTCTTCATAGCTAAAGTGCTCCATCATGGGTAACATCCTGGTGAGTCCTTTCTGTACTCTGTCCAGTGCAATCACATCCTTCCTATAGTGCAGAGGCAGGAACTGCACAGTTGTGGCATTTACAGCTCTAACATAGCCTCCCTGCTCTTATGATCTATGCATCAACTAATAAAGACAAGTGTCCCATGTGTCTTCTTAACTACCCACCAACACTGCCACCTTCAGAGATTTATGGACAACATTCCAACATTGCTCTGTTCATCTGAGCTTAATAGTGTCTTAACATTCATTACTTGCTTGTCTTGTGACTTCTCCCAAATGCATACTTATCTGAGTTTGATCTGTCAATCATCTGCCCATCCAACCAATCCATTTATATGCTACTGAAACTGAGGAACTTCTTTCTTATTGTCAACAAATCTGGCCGAACTTTCTGTCATCTGCAAACTTATTCCTAGTCCACATCTCCACCCACCTTTATCTATTATCCTAATGTCCATTCACTTAACATATCTATACCTCTTTACAGCTTCCCTGTGAACTACTCATAACTCCATCTAGCTTTGTATCATAAGCTAAGCTGGACATATCGCTGCCTCTCCTTGTCTAAGTCATTGATATGTAGATTGTAAATAGCTAAGGCCCCAGCATTGATCATTGTAGCACCCCATTAATCATGTCTTGCCAATTTGAGAATGCCCAATTTATAAACTCTTTGTTTCCTGTCTGTTTACCAATTCTCTATCCATACCAATATATTAGCTCCAACACAATGAGCTATTTCATTTCCCAGTAAACGTTTGTGTGGTGCCTCATCAAGTGAGTTATGGAAGTTCACAAATACTATATTTGTTGATTCTGCTTTAACTACCCTATCAGATACATTTTCAACAAAACAAACTCCAAACTTGATTCCCCTTTTGCGTGACCATGTTGAATCTTTGCTTACTTAAACTTTGATTTGTGAACTACATTTAAAACTTCATTATCAATAGATTCTAGTCCTTTTCAAATGACTGATATCAGGTTGATTGGTCTGTAGTTCCTTGATTTCTCCTTTCCCTCTTTTACTGAAAAGCAGGACACATTGTTAACTTCCAATCTGCTACCAGAATTCAAGTATTTTTCAAAACTCATAGTCAGAGCATTCAATATCCTTGCAGCAATTTCTTTAAGTGATGACATCATCAATTATAGATCAGTCTGTACATTTGGTTTCTTTTGATTTTCAGATTCTATGGAGGACCATAACAGAAAAAAAGAATTAGGCATACATAGCAGGTCTGGTAATAAACAACTTTACAAATTAGGTTAATATATTATGAGAACAGATCAGTATTTATTTCAGATTCAGCTTGCCAAATTTCTTTCCAATTAACTTTTGAGTTGCCGACATTTACAAGCATTTCAAACACATGAGATGCGTTTATTAAAAAACACAAGGGTCAGGATTAACAGAATGTCTTTAATATAGAAATTCCAGATCCAAATGTGACAAATTGAATATAGATTAATGTAGATGACAGCATTTGTGGAGAATTGGCTCTGAAGTAGTGTCATACTGAATATGAAATGTTGACTCTGTTCTCTCTCCACAGATGCTACAAATTCTGGTGAGTTTCTCCAGCACTTTGTTTTTATTTCCAACATCTGCAGTATTTACAGGTGAAGTGACAGTGGGCAAGTATTTGTAAAACTACCAATCACCCTTCACCCTTACTAACACCTTAGCAAATGTCTCCTCTCCTGCAGTATAGCTTAATTGAGAAAGGACAAAAAACACAATCACTGGTTGGAAAATGACAAGTTCTGCTAGTTGGACTTTTGTCCCTGGACTTGACATTTTACCCTAATAACACCGCATAGAAGACCACAGCAAGAATATAGCTTTACAAAATGTACTTTTGCTGCATGTAAAAAAGGCATGTTTGAGTATAAATAGAAAAACACAAGCAAGAAAACAACTTTTGGAGTGTGCATGCATATTGGATATCAAATTTTATTTCAACAAACCAAAACTCAAACAAAACAGTTTACAAGTTAAGAGTGTAGCTCAAAAAATAATAAACAATGGTCCAGGATCAAAGATTTTTCTTTCAAGAGAAATATTATACACTGGTTTGTATGTTTCTGTAATACTGCTTCATATTCCAAGCAGCAATTACAGGAGGGGACATTGACAGCCTATAACTGTGCTCATGCACAAAGATTTAACAAATGCCTAGGAAGAAGAAAGAGTTGTCTTATGAAAGTTGAACAGGTTGGGACTATATCCATTGTAGTTTAGAAGAATGAGAAATGTTCTTATTGAAACAATGAGATCCTAGGGGAACTTGAAAGATAATTGCTGATAGGGTGGTTTCTTTTATGGGAGGAATTAGAATTGGGACAAAGAGATTAAAAACAAAAAGCTGAAGAAATTTTCTTTCCCTCATTTGTCTATGGCACTCTCCTCCCCAGACAGCAGTGGAGGCGGAGTCATTGAACCTTATTCAAAGCTTAGTTAGATAGATTTTGGTAGATGAGGCTGTCAAGGATCATCGGAGTAGATGGGAAAGTACAGTTCAGGGACAATCAGATCCGTTATGATCTTACCAAATGACAGAGCAGGTGCAAAGGGCCAAATGGCCTAGGTTTGCTCCTAAGTCCAAGTCCCCATACAAGGTAGTCTGGTGAGAAAAGCGCAGTCAGATGATAGCCCTTCATTATTGGATTTCTGGTTTGGTCAAAATAGCTCTATCTAATGAAGTATTAGAGTCTCTTAGAAGAACAAAAATCACTGTTTGAAAATGTTCTTATGCCTCCACCTTGTTGATCAAGGGTTAAAGGGTTGATCAAGGGTTAAAACACCAAGATTCAAATTGTGTAAATGTATTCCAACTGACACACATTAAGCCATTCAATAGTTCTGGGTTCAAGTGATTTAATAAGACTCAGTTCCTGACAGGGCCTTGTTTATAAAGAGAAGAAAGAAATGATTCAGTATATAGGCATGAGAAGTGGTGGTATTGGTAGGTGGCTACAAGATTCCATGGCATTTTTAACAAATAACGAAGAAATGCTTTCTGCCTGGTTCCAGGGGAGAGGGTGGGAATGTAAATGGTGAGAGGTATGTATTTATCATGCTGTTGATAGTGGCACCTTGCTATGCACACATTGACAACTGTGTTAAATAAGTGACTGCAAATTGGAAACCTTTCATTCACCTGAGAAAGACTAGAGTTTGTAAATGTGCTATGCAAGTGGGTATCCTTTAACTGCAACTCAGTAAGTAGTACTATATCTCTCTCACACAAACTAAAGCTGAAGATCTATATTTGAATCCCCGATAATCCAGGTCAACACCCTCAGGATCAGTATTGAGGGAGCACAGGGCTGTGTGAGGTGTAGAAACATAGGAAATAGGAGCAGGAGTTGGCTTTTTGGCCATTTGAGCCTGCCTTACCATTCAACATGGTCATGGCTGATCATCTAATTCAGTCCTTGTTCCCACTTTCGTTCCATAATCTTTTATCCTTTTAGCCCTAAGAACTATATCTATCTCCTCTGTGAAAACATTCCATGTTTTGGCTTCAATCTCCTTTTCTGTGCCAGAGAATTCTACAGCCTCACTACTCTCTAGTTGAAGAAATTTCTCCTTGTCTCAGTCCTAAATGGCCTACCCTCTCACCTTAGACTATCACCACTGGTTCTCGACTCCCAGGTTATCAGAAACATCCTTTCTGCATTTACACTGTCTATAATTTCAAAGGTTTCAATGAGATTCTCTCTTATTTCTTCTCAAATCCAGTGAATATAATCCTAAGTGATCCAGACTCTCCTCCCATGTCAGTGCTGCCATCCCAGGAATCAGTCTGGTAAACCTTTGCCATATTCCTTCTATTGCAAGAATATCCTTCCTCAGATAAGGAGTCCAAAACTGCACATAAAACTCCAGGAATAATATCACCAACAGCAGCAAAACATACCTGTTCCTGTAAACAAATGAAGGCTAACATACCATTTGCCTTCCTCACCACTTGCTGCATCCGTATGCTTGCTTTCAGAGACTGGTATAGGAGGAACCCAGGTCTCACTTTGTCTAATCCATCACCATTCAGATAATAATTCCATTCTGTTTTTATGTGGTGGATAACCTCACATTTATCCACTTTGTACTTCATCAGCCATGCATTTTCCCATTCACTCAAATTGTCTAAATCACATTCCAGCATTTCTGCATCATTCTCATGGTTCACCCTCCCATCCAGCTTTGACAGCAAACTTGGAGATAATATGTTTAGTTCTGTCATCTAAATCATTAATGTACATTTTGATAGCTGGGTCCAAGCACTGTTCCCTGTGGTACCCCTTTAGTCACTGACTGCCACTCAAAAACTGACCAGTTTAATAGAACATTACAGCACAGTACAGGCCCTTCGGCCCTAGATGTTGCATCGACCTGTGGAACCAATCTAAAGCCTACCTATCCTACAGTATTCCATTTCCATCCATATGTCTATCCAATGACCATTTAAATGCCATTAAAGTTGGCGAGTCTACTACTGTTGCAGGCAATGTGTTCCATGCCCCTATCCCTCTCTGAGTAAAGAAACTACCTCTGAAATCTGTCCTATATCTATCACCCCTCAGTTTAAAGCTATGTCCTCTCATGCTGGATGTTAACCTACTCTTTGTTTTCTTTCTGCCAGCCAGTTCTCTATCCATCTTCCGCAACTACACTGGCCAATCCATCTTCCGCAACTACACTGGCCAATCCATCTTCCGCAACTACACTGGCC
>NC_057713.1:63518973-63523627 GCF_004010195.1 Chiloscyllium plagiosum
TCCCGACCTCTCCGCCCCCACCCCCGTCTGACCTATCACCCTCACCTTGACCTCTTTCCACCTATCACATTTCCGACGCCCCTCCCCCAAGTCCCTCCTCCCTATCTTTTATCTTAGCCTGCTGGACAAACTGTCCTCATTCCTGAAGAAGGGCTAATGCCCGAAACGTCGATTCTCCTGTTCCCTAGATGCTGCCTGACCTGCTGCGCTTTTCCAGGAACACATTTCCATCTCTGATCTCCAGCATCTGCAGACCTCACTTTCTCCTCAGTTCTCTATCCATGTCAGTACACTATCCCAATCCCATGTACTTTAAAACAGTGAAAAGCTTCCTCTGTACTTAAGAAAGTGGCCTAGAAATAATGGTTGCATTGGCGGTCAACTCTCAAGGTTCCACAGACTCTGGAACAGTTCCTTTGGATTGGAATGTAAGTAATGTAACTCCTCTACATTTTTTTATAAACATGGTAGAGAGAAAACAGGGAACTATAGATTGGCTAGCCTGATTCAGTAGGAGGAAAGATGCAAAGCACTTAGAAATCAATGGCAGGATTGGACACAGTCAGCGAGGATTTGTGAAAGGGAAAATATGCTTGACAAATCCCTTGGAAGTTCTTGAAGATGTAACTAGTAGAGTTGATGTGGTTTATTTGGACCTTCAGCAGATGTGGTTTACTTGGACTGTCAGAAGTCATTCAATAAGGTCCTACATAAGTGATTAGCCATTATCATTCTGTTATTTTGATAGATTTTCTATGACTCTGCTGCAAAGACAATATTGCATAACATTTTTTTAAAGATTTAAACTTAAAATATTGACCAAATAGCCATTGGCTGAGACTTCCCTGTTCTGAAATTAAATGTGGGGCAGTTGTTTCAATGCACTCACAAAATCCACCACTGAGAAAGCTCACTAGGTTGTATGCCAGACTGCTTATGATCTGATCAGTAATCTTCTCGACAGTGGCGTCCCAGCTTGTTGGTAGCTACCAGCCAGAAGTCTGCAGCATCTGGATCCTAAAGACCATCAAGGGAGGTCTATTCAGAGGATGAAATTCTGCTCATAGGTGAGGGCATGTTGGAAGGGTTGCAGTGGTGGGCATAGGGTGGTGTCAGGGGAAGGGCCAGGAATTTCAGATTGCAACTCTTTGATTACTCACCCATAGTGTTTGGGATAAGTGATGCCTCCTCCCCATCCCAGCAGGTTCATCACCCTAGTTACCCATTTAGGAAATTAGTCATTCTGAAGGAAGGTAACTGTGAATGTGGCAAGTTAGGATCCTTAGATGACCATTAATTGACCACTTAAGGTCTTTAATTGCTGGCAAGTAGAGTTGGTTCCCAATGGACCATCTGGTGGAAAGGAGCAAGTACCTCATTGAGCCAATTCAGTTATTTATTTCTCTCTCTTGCCACTTCCTGAGAGGGGAAAATTGCATCATTGCACTTTTATCATCAAAGTGAAGCAAATAAAACTCTAATTGTTATCCTGATTAAATTCTTCTTTGCCAACAGATTAAACTATTCTATAGAACTGTAGAAGTAAAGACATATTAAAGTTTGCCAGTGAGCAGAATACTTGGATAAAAAGATAACTTGGATCATCATTTGTCTAGAGTTTGAGTGGTTTTGGATACTTCATAACATTTGTACACCAGCCTCAGGTAAATTTTTAGATCTAGCCAAAAGAAGGCATGAAACTGTGAGCAAATATGTTTTAAAAATTCAGCATAATTGCTCTCAGCCAAGTTTAACGTGAAAACTTTTATAGTTCAGTGGTTGCTGAGGAACATCCTATACCTGGAGCGGAATTAAATGCTGAGATATTTACCTGCCTCAGGAATTCCGTGTAACAGGAATCAATGGGAAGCTGTTCAGTCTACTGGAATGCTCTGCTTCCTTGAACCACAATTATGCATGGACCAGTCACACATTTCTCAGGCATTATGTTCAGTATCTTCCTTCAAGTAACTTTGCAGTATTTTAGTGTGTTTTCTTACAAGAAGGTGATTATCCCTCAGTAACAGTATAAACTTACATAACAACACAATTTTCTTGAGAAAATAGCAATCATACTCTCAGTCCCCATGTAGATGTGACATATCCACTAAATTAGTTTTCAAAGATTAATTCCTGTTGATTTTGTGACTAAGTGCAGCAGCAGGAAGTTTGTACACAACCATGCCCTGCGAGACTAGAGACATGAATGACTAGTTCATCTGCTTTGCTGTTGATTGAGGATGAACATCATCCAGCCAATTGAGAGAACTCCTGGTTCTTAAAATAATTGCCTTGGTATATTTTGGTTCATCTAAATAGACGGCCCCCTGGTAAACTCCTCATCTGAAAAATCTAGGAGAAATATATTAACCCCTAAAAATAGACATGGGGATCAGGACACAAGGAACATATGCCATTTCATTGTGATGCATACAGGAATGGTGCCATCTGCTCATTCAAATGGTTATTGTGCACAGCCTGCACTCCCCATGATTCCTTCAGAAGGCTACTCTGTAAGTCTTTAAAGTGAAGTGCTCTGTGGATACAATAAACTTTAGGAGATTCAATTTTTTTACAAAACTATCTGAACTGTGGATTTTGAGCAATTGTGTACTATGTGAGAGAGAGCATGCACCAATGTCTTCAGAACATGCACCGGGCTCCTTGATGGAAAAGGTGAAAAAACATATATGCTCCATATTTTCAGTGGGTAGGAGATCCTCTAAATGTCTGCTCACGTGGTAGTGGGAGCAAACAACAATTCACTGGATGGCTCTTTGAGAACTGATCCAGACACTGGAAGAAATGCTCGAATACCCTCTGGTTTTCAATCTGGATAAATTTGAGGTTATGCACTTGGGCAGGACAAACAAGGCAAGGGAAAACATGATGAATATTAGAACCTGGGAAGCATAAAGAATCAAAGGTACCTTGGTGTGCATGTAACCCTTGTCCTTTAAGATATCAGGATAGGTGGATAATGTAGTTAAGAAGGAATATGGGATACATGTCTTAATAAGTCATGGCACAGATTTTAAGAGCAGAGAGGCTAAGCTGGGCCAAAAGGCCTTTTTTCTGTGTCATAGATTTCTATGACTAACAGAGATGGCATGTTCTATATTGTCATATATGTTCTTGTTCTGCTGTGTGTATAAATGTGTCAAGTATAGGTCTTGAAAAATGAACCACGTGCTAAGTAGAGAACCTTTTATCAGTCAGTAGCCATAGTTAAACACCAAAGGAACTGCCGCTCAATGAAAAAATCATGAGAATTGCAAAGATAATGACATTGTACAAGTTCATGTACAATGCATTGTCTAATGTAAAACAGCTTTACACATAAATTGAATTTCTTTTAATTCACGAAAAGTCTGAGTACGTGAGGCACACACAAGGCAATCTACATGTTGCATTCTGTACCATGAGAAAGCCAAGAATTAATTAGAAAACTCAAGCTCACTGTGATTATTTGTCTCTGACAAAAGGATGTGAGATAAAGATGTCTTTATATATGAAGAGACTCAATAAGCTCTCATGTACCACAAGTTGAGATTTGTTTATATATCTCCAGAGAGAGCCTAAGCAGGGGGTGGGGCAGCGGGATGAGGGAGGGGGTCAGATACATAAAGATAAAGTTGAAGTTTTGTTAACCTACAGGCAATGCTACCTTACCCCTATTTTGAGGTTGCAGTTGTGGCTTAACTAGTTGCTAGATTGTTATCACAAACATCTTTAATGAAGCAAGGGCATCATAAGCATAGTCATCACCATAATGGAGGCAAAAGAGGTATTGTGGGAAATAGCCCTCAGTAGATATATTCTTCTACAGAAAGCCCTTTCACCCTTGTGGCAGCACATTGTGCTTTTCATAGCCACTTATCATTCTACCAATCAATTTCTAGAAAAAAGCCCCATCATGCTCCTTGTACTCAGCAGAAACTTGTTTCACCAGATTGCTTTTCTTTATTGATTCAAAAGCTTCAACAGCATTCAGATCAATCAAACTAAAGTATTCAAACTTAAGACAAGCATAGAAAAGCTCCAAAAGTGTGTATAACTGTACCAATAGCCAGAAGAAACAATCCATGACTAATCAGTAAATAGTTAATAATCATTTGGTAAATGCTCGTGGGAGTTCCTTTCATTGCTCTTTTGTGTATGCTCAGCTGTGTAAGGTGGGAACAGAATGGAGGCTGGAGCATAGAGTCTGAAAGTGTCATTACTAGTACAGAATCAGTGGTGCACGCTCATTTGCATCATTATCTGTGCACTTTGCACACTGTTTGTCATGTAAGCAAACCCCTTTAACAAGTTGGTCTTTGGCAAATTTCAGTTTAGATGTGTGCGAACATTCTGAATCCTATTTGTACATGTTAGATGTGTATGTTATTCCTAACAAATGGAATGTTATATATGTTAATATCTCCCTCCATTGTCTCTACCAGCGCAGCATTCCCTCCTTTGAAATGTCAGCCCAGATTTTGTGCCAAAGTCCTAATTCGAAAGTGGGACATATCCCAGAAGGTTGCCTAACACACCTGTTCACAAGTTCACACCTGTTGCAGTTAATTTCAAGTCAATTGCAAAGGTCATATTTTAGACATTTCCATGCATTCCATTAGACTAGGAGAAAGTGAGGACTGCAGATGCTGGA
>NC_057713.1:63524127-63553379 GCF_004010195.1 Chiloscyllium plagiosum
ATACTTATTATATATTCAGATTTACTTGCTGTAGAAGACAGGAATATTAAATCTGTCCTACATGATGATGATTAAGAGTATATGATCTCTGGAAGTTTAATCTGGCTCTTTTAATGATCAGTAGGTAGGGCATCCAATTTTTAATCTGAGGGTCTACAATTCAAGTGTCGAGCTTATGATGCTGGAAAGACACAGCAGGTCAGGCAACATCTGAGGAGCAGGAGAATCAACATTTGATTCTCCTGCTCCTCAGATGCTGCCTGATCTTTGCAGCATCACACTCTCAACTCTGATTTCCAGCATCTGCAGTCCTCACTTTTTCCTCTACAGTTCAAGGCATCTGGATAGTATATGAATAGGAAGGATTTAGAAGGATATGGGTCAAATGCTAGCAATTGGAACTAGATTAGAGTCATAGAGATGTACAGCATGGAAACAGATCCTTCGGTCCACTCATCCATGCCGACCAGATATCCCAACCCAATCCAGTTCCACTTGCCAGCACCTGGCCCATATCCCTCCAAACCCTTCCTATTCATATACCCATTCTGATGCCTTTTAAAATGTTGCAATTGTACCAGACTCCACCACTTCCTCTGGCAACTCATTGCATACACGTACCACAATCTGCGTGAAAAAGTTGCCCTTAGGTCTCTTCTATATCTTTCCCCTCTCACCCTAAACCTATGCCCCCTAGTTCTGGACACCTCCACCCCAGGGAAAAGACTTTGTCTACTTATCTTTTCCATGCCCCTCATGATTTTATAAACCTGTATAAGGTCACCCCTCAGCATCCGATGCTCCAGGAAAACAGCCCCAACCTATTCAACCTCTCCCTATAGCTCAAATCCTCCAACCTTGGCAACATCCTTGTAAATCTTTTCTGATCCCTTTCACGTTTCACAACATCTTTCTGATAGGAAATTGCATACAATATTCCAACAGTGGCCTAACCAATGTCCTGTACAGCTGCAACATGACCTCCCAACTCCTGTATTCAATAGTCTGACTAATAAAGGAAAACATACCAAAAACCTTCTTCACTATGCTATCTATGTGCGACTCCACATTCAAGGAGCTATGAACCTGCACTCCAAGGTCTCTTTGTTCAGCAACACTCCCTAGGACCTTACTATTAAGTGTATAAGTCCTGTTAAGATTTGCTTTCCCAAAATGCAGCACCTCGCATTTATCTAAATTAAATTCCATCTGCCCACTGCTCAGCCCATTGGCCCATCTGATCAAGATCCCATTTTAATCTGAGATAGCCTTCTTTGCTGTCCACTACACCTCCAATTTTGGTGTCATCTGCAAACTTGCTGACTATATCTCTTATACTCACATCCAAATAATTTATGAAAATGATTAAATGTAGTGGACCCAGAACCGATCCTTCTGGCACTCCACTGGTCACTGGTCTCCAGTCTGAAAAACAACCCTCCACCACCACCCTCTGTCTTCTACCTTTGAGCCAGTTCTGTATCCAAACTGCTAATTCTCCCTGTATTCCATGAGATCTAACCTTGCTAACCAGTCTCCCATGGGGAACCTTGTTGAATACCTTACTGAAGTCCATATAAATCACGTCCACCGCTCTGCCCTCATCAATCCTCTTTGTTACTTCTTCAAAAAACTCAATCAAGTTTGTGAGACATGATTTCTCATGCATAACGCCATGTTGACTATCCCTAATCAGTCCTTGCTTTTCCAAATGTAAATCCTGTCCCTCAGGATTCCCTCCAACAACTTGCCCACCACCGACATCAGGCTCACTATCTATAGTTCCCCGGCTTGTCCTTAAACAGTGGCACCACGTTAGCCAACCTCCAGTCTTCCGGCACCTCACTGTGACTATTGATGATATAAATAGAACATAGAACATAGAACATAGAAGAATACAGCGCAGTACAGGCCCTTCGGCCCTCGATGTTGCGCCGATCCAAGCCCACCTAACCTACACTAGCCCACTATCCTCCATATGCCTATCCAATGCCCGCTTAAATGCCCATACGCCTCATCTTTACATAGGCCGCCCTCTTCCATTTAACAAGGGATTCCAATTCCATATTAAACCACGGCTCCCTCACATGACCCTTTCTTCCCTGCCTGACGGGCACATACATATCTCAGTAAGAGGCCCAGCAATCATTTATCTAGCTTCCCACAGAGTTCCCTGGTGCCATGATCAAGGATGTCTCAGAGAGGGTGCAGAATGCTCCCTCAGCCATGCATTCATCTGCTCTATCCTCCTATTCCTGCCCTTACTAGCTCATATCACAGGAGTAATCCAGATGTTACTACTCTCAAGGGCCTCCTTTTTAAAATTCCTGCCTAACTCTCTGTAATCTCACTTCAGAATCTCAACTTTTTCCCTTCCTATGTCGTTGGTTCCAATGTGGACAATGACCTCCTGCTGGCCCCTCTCTCCTTTGAGAACATTCTGCACCCTCTCTGAGACATCCTTGATCATGGCACCAGGGAAGCAACACACCATTCTGATTTTTCGCTGCTGGCCACAGAAACATCTGTCTGTACGTCAGACTACAGAGTCCCCTAAGATAATCGATCACTTGGAACCCAACATACCTCTCATTACATTAGAGCCAGTCTCAACACCAGAAACCTGGCTGTTCATGCTACATTCCCCTGAGAATTCATCACCCCCTACATTTTCCAAAACAGCATACTTGTTAGAAATGGGCATAACCACAGAAGACTCCTGCACTAACTGCCTTCCTGTCTTAGCTTTCCTAGAGTTAACCCATCTATGTGACTGTATCTGAGACTTTCCCCCTTTCCTATAACTGCCATTCATCACATTCCCTTGCTCTTGTAAATTCCTCATTGCCTCTAACTGTCTCTCCAACCGATCCATTTGATCTGATAGGATTCGCAATCAATGGCATTTATTGCAGATATAATCCTCAGTAACCTGCAAACTCTCCCTAAACTCCCACATCCGACAAGAAGATGGGATATTTGGTTAGCATGAACAAGTTGGACCAAAATGTCTGTTTCTGTGCTGTACGTCCCTATGACTCTATTAGAAGACCCTGAATAGGAATAACAAAAGTCACTTATGATTCGCTGCAGTACCAAGAATCAGAACTCAACTCTGATTAAAGTTAATGCACTATTTATCACTCTTCAGAGACTGCCTGATCTGCTGAGTATTTCCAAATTCTGCTTAATGCTTCTTATGGGGATTGAAAATATTGTAAACAATAAATGAAAAGGAAAACTTCAAAAATAAATAAAGGTGTGTTAACATTCTGAATAACTAATTTCAGTTTAAGCTTTTAGGTAATCATTTGTGAACTTTATTTTTAAAAAATCATTCACAATTCATTGCCCATCCCCCATGGTACAGAGGGTATTAAGAGTCAGCATTACTGTCAGTCTGCAGTCACTTATAAGTTGGACAAGATACAGATGGTCAATTTCCTTCCCTAAAGAACATTAATGTACTAGATGAGTTTTCATGACAATTGATACTGGTTACATAGTTGCCATTAGGCTAGCTTTTTATTCCATGTTTTATTAAATTCAAATTTCACCATCTGTCATACTGGGATTCAAACTCATTTTCCAAACCATTGACCTTGAGTTCAGGACACTCATTCCAGGCTGTTACTATTATGTGACTGCGTCCCACTTCAAGACATAAATTCTTTATACCAAAAGGAATAACGTTATAGACAACTCAGCATCAGGATTAAAATGAACGATAGATTATCTTTGAGACTAAGAAAACTGAAGGGGAGAACTTGAATTTAACATGACTCTAAATGTTGTAAATTTCTATCAGTACATTGATGCAGTGCAAAGCATATAATGTCTTGTTAGGTTTGTGTGTGTGCGTGCGTAGAAAAATACTAATCAAAGCAATGATGGACCAAATGGTTTTCTTCTGTGCTCTATGATTTATAGATTTATTCAGTTCTTAGTTAATGTTTGGTGGCATTTCAGATACAGATAGGAAAGTAAAATGAAGTTTTAATGATCAATCCTATATTTGGCTGAGCAGGGAAACCATAGTAAGACATGCTGTAATGTAGCATGAATGATACAGTTGGTTAGATTTTCAAATAACTGCAGGATCAAGATGCTGTGAGAGCAGCCTGTGAAAGTAGAACATGGAAGTCAAGTTGAGATCTAAATATCTCTGGAACATAGTCTTAAATTTTCAGTTGGCTGTTGGGAACAGAGGGAAGAGCAGGTAAAATGTGACTTTTATAAATGTACTTTTAACCTCCTTGTGCAAGAATCTATCTGAAACAGAACACAACTTTCAAACCCTTTCTCCATAATCTCTAAGCACACTGACACGTGGCTGTCAGATTTGTTGCATGGTCTGAATAACTTTGATTTGCAGTGCTTTCTACAACAAACTGTAGGACTACCAATGTTGGCAGAAGCATTGATCCTACATCCCTTCATTACAGTAAGGCCACTATGCTTCTAAGCAGCAACCTGCTCAAATTGACAATACAGCAATATCCCCCAAACTCATTGCTATAGAGCCATACAGCACAGAACCTTTAGTTCAACCAGTCCATACCAACCATAATCCCAAACTAAACTAATCCCATCTGCCTACTCCTGGCCCATATCCCTCTAAAACTTACCTATTCATTTATTTATCCAACGATCTTTTAAATGTTGTAACTGTACCCACATCGACCACGTCCTCTGGAATTTCATTCTACACATGAACCACCCTCTGCATAAAAAAAATTGTCTTTTTAAATCTCTCTCCTCTCACCTGAAAAATGTACTTCCCTTCTTGAATCTCCCATCCTACAGAAAAGACAACTACCATTAACTCTATCTATTCCCATCAGTATTTCATAAACTTCTATCAGATCATCTCTCAACCTCCTTCACTCCAGTGTATAAAGTTCCAGCCTATCCAGCTTTTCTTTATACTCGGCAACATTCTCGTAAATCTCTTCTGAACCCTCTCCAGTTTAATAATATCCTTCCTATAACTGGGCAACCAGAACTGGACACAATATTCCAGAAGAGGCCTTACCAATATCATATACAACCTCAACATGACTTTCCAACTCCTCTCTTCAAAGGACTCAGCAATGAAGGCAAGCGTGACAAATGCCTTCTTAACCACCCTGTCGATATATGGTGTGAACTTTGAAGAATTATGTACCTGAAGCCCTAAGTCTGTGTTCTACAACACTACCCAAGACCCTAGCATTAATTGTATAAGCCCTACCTTGTTCGTTATACCAAAATGCAAACCTCTCATTTAACCTGATTAAACTCCATCTGCCATTTTTCAGCCCATTGACCCATTTTATCAAGAGCCCTTTGTAATCTTAAAAAATCTTCTTTGCTGTCTACTATGCTACCAATTTTAGTGTCTTCTGCAAACTTAATAACCATGCCTTCTGTATTCTCATCCATGTCACTCTTCCGAGAGGCTTAATGCTTTTAATTGAGTACCAAATCACTACCTGGTTTATTATACTAGTTGTGCTTAAAAAAATTAGCTCCCAACATAGCTCCCAACCCTCAGTGAAATTTCACCTTATTATTTCTGATTAAAAAATAAAAATGCCACAGAGTAAAAGAAAACGCAATTGCGATGAATCTGAAGATAACCTATTCCTAAATCATGAAGTAAATGCAATCATTTGATGTATTACACAGATGACAGTTGGATATCAATGTGTTATATAAAGAGAGTTGGTAATAGTAAATGACAGTCTAACAACCTTTTAAATTTATAGTGCAACAAATAGGTCAATAGTAAAATCAAATAATACCTTCACATAATACCTTGCAATCATTGAAACGATAATATCTTTAAGAATATGTCCCATGGTGCTATAAAGAGAAAAAAAAGATACTGAGCCAAATCACAGGATTTCATAGTATAGGAGGCCATTTAGCCCACTGAGTCTGAACTGACTCTTTGAATGTACATTTGATAAACTGCCATCCTTCCACATTTGTCCCTTAACCCTGTATATATTTTTCCTTTTTGGATAAATGTCGAATTGCCTTTTGGAAGTCTTTATTGAACCTGCCTCAACCATATTCTCAGGCAGTTCATTCCACAATTTGACCATTCACTGCATTTAAACAATGTTCCTCTTGTCTTTATTGTTTCTGCTCAGACTTTTCATGATTTTACCTGCAGCTATCAGATCTCAACTCAGCATTCTTCCCTGAAAGCAAAATAGATTGCAGCAATTGGAACTATTTTCAAAATTGAAGCTTCTCGCTCAGGGACCATTATATAGTCATAGAGTCATAGAGATATACAGCACGGAAACAGATCCTTCAATCTAACTCCTCCATGCCATCCAGATATTCTAACCTAATCGAGTCCCATTTGCCAGCACGTGGTCCATACCCATCCAGATGCCTTTTAAATGCTGTAATTGTACCAGCTTCCACTATTTCCTCTGGCAGCTCATTCCATTCACGCACCACTCTCTGCATAAAATAGTTGCCCCTTAGGTCGCTTTTATATCTTTCCCTATCACCCTAAACCTATGTCCTCTAGTTATGGACTCTCCCAACCCAGGGAAAAGACCTTGTCTGTTTATCCTATCCTTGCCTCTCATGACTTTATAAAGGTCTATAAGGTCACCCCTCAGCCTCCAATGCTTCAGGGAAAACAGCCCCAGCCTATTCAGCCGCTCCCTATAGCTCAAATCCTCCAAACCTGTCAACATCCTTGTAAATCTTTTCTGAATCCTTTCAAGTTTCACAACATCCTTCTGATAGGAGAGTTGCACGCAATATTCCAAAACCAGCCTAACCAATGTCCTACACAGCCGCAACATGACTTCCCAACTCCTATACTCAATGCTCTGACCAATAAAGGAAAGCATAGAAAATACCTTCTTCACTATGCTACCTAACTAAGACTCTATTTTCAAGGAGCTATGAACCTGCACTCCAAGGTCTCTTTGTTCATCCACACTCCCATTGTAATCTGAGGTAACCTTCTTCAGTGTCATCTGCAAACTTACTAACTATACCTCCTATGTTCACATCCAAATCATTTATATAAATAATGAAAAGCAGTGGACCCAGCATTGATCCTTGTGACACTCTACTGGTCACAGGTCTCCAGTCTGAAAAGCAACCCTCCACCACCACCTTCTACCTTCGAGCCAGTTCTGTATCCAAATGACTAGTTCTCACTGTATTCCATGAGATCTAATCTTGCTAACCATTCTCCCATGTGGAACTGTTATGAAGATGTGGGTATACCTTCAAGAGAGTTAAAAACAGTAGACCTACCAAATGTACTCAAAAATGGTAACAATGTAACACTGGGTCGAACCATTCGATTAGTTCATTGCTTGAAGACAAAAACAAATTCAAATTCACCCAATCAGTTTAAATTATATCCGAAACATATCAAACTTCAACCAAGTTTGAATTGAGTATATTGTCAATCTTAAAAACCAATGACATAATCCGATGCATTGGAGTATAAGACGGGGAAAAATTGAACAGGCGAGAAGCGATCTGCCATGTTCTAGCATGTGAGAGACTGCTTGAAAAAATATCTCTCTTAAAAGTCCCTTTTCAATCAATAACCTGTTATGCAGAAATTCCTAACAAGGAGAAAAGAAGACATAGGAAGATCCAAAGACAACAACCTACAGTTGCCTGGTTTTGAGAAGTGTTGTTTTGTAAATTTTAATTGGGAGTTCTATTGGATTAGTATTATAGAAGAGAAACTAAAAGATAGGTTAGAGAAAAAAATTTAAATAGTGGTTAGTTAATTATTCTCTGTTATATTCTAAGAAATAAAGTTGTTAATATTTACTTTAAATAGTTCTTGACCACTCGATTTTTTACAGATTACTACACGGATTTTTTTTTTCTGTGTTGTTGGTTTTAAATTAAGCAGGAAGGTTAACTCTGCGTCGTAACAGGAACCTTGTTGAATGCCTTACTGAAGTCCATATAGATCATGTCTACAGCTCTGCCCTCATCAATCCTCTTCATTACTTCTTCAAAAACTCAATCAAGTTCACAAATAATGATTTCCCATGCACAAAGCCATGTTGACTATCCTTAATCAGTGTTTGCCTTTACAAATATATATAAATCCTATCCCTCAGGATTCCCTCCACCAACTTGCCTACCACCAATGTCAGGCTCACTGATCTATAGTTCCCTGGCTTTTCCTGACCAGCTTTCTTAAATAACGGCACCACGTTAGCCAGCCTCCAGTCTTCTGACACCTCACCTGTGAATATCATGATACAAATATCTCAGCAACGGACCCAGCAATCAGTTTCCTAGCTTCCCACAGAGTTCTAGGTTATACCTGATCAGATCCGGGAGATTTAGCCACTTTTATGCATTTCAAGACTCCCCGTCTCTGGGGTTTGATGGTGCCTTCTTGTGGATCATTTCAAAATACATCTCTGGGACACCCGCATCCAGCAACCCCACCTTCACATGGCTGAACACTTCAACTTCCCTCCCATGCAGGACGTGCAGGTCCTGAACCTCCTCCACTGCCAAACTGTTACCACCCGATGGCTGGAGGAAGAACGCCTCATATTCCAACTTGGAACCCTGCAATCACATGGGATGAATGTGGATTTAAACAGTTTCCTCATTTCTCCTCCCCCCTTATCTCAGTCCCAAAACAGCATACTTGTTTGAAATGGGGACTCCTGCATGACCTGTCTAACTCTCCTTTCTTTCCTGGAGTTAACTTATCTACCTGACTGTATTCGCAGCTTTTCTCCCATCCTATAACTGCCATCCATCGCACCCTCTAGCTCTTGTAAATTCCTCATTGCCTCTGTCATTCCAACCGATCCATGCAATATGATAGGATTTGCAAACAAACACATTTACTGCAGGTATAATCATCAGTAACATGGAAGCTCTCCCTAAACTCCCACATTAAACAGGAAGAGCATTTCACTCTATTAAAGGTCATCTTTACTCCTTCACAACCTACAGACTCAGAAAATAGCACTTTTTTGCCCTGAAAAAAGTGTTCCAGGCTACATTAGTACTTATGGTTTATATTTTTAAAATTTAATCAAGGGACAGATTTCAATTAATCTATAATCAAGAAAGAACCCACTCTATTCAGTACTGCAGACCTACAGCAAGGTTACGTCTTAAAAACAATAACTTATCTGTTTTCTTCTGATTCTTTTCTGCACTCTCTTCAATGCTTTCAAGTAGCACCCAAAACCACACAACTCTCCAGATGACATCTAATTAGGGTCTTAAAAAAGTTCAACATAACAAAACCTCCCTGCTCTTGTATTCTGTGTCCCTACTAATACAACTTTAGGATACCGTATGTTAGATTAACTGTTCTCTTCAATTTTCCTGTACCTTTTGTGACTTACATATCCAAGTCCCTTAGAATCTGCACTCCTTGTAGAGGAGGACCACTTAATTTGTATTGTTATTGCATGTTCTTTCCACAAAATGTTCGTCTCATTCTTCTTCGTTGAACTTCAGCTTCAACATATCTGCTCACTCTTGTCAATGTCCTTGTGAAATTCTACATTGTCCTCTTCGCAGTGTTTACAAGTTAGTATCACTCTCAAATTTGAACTCGTCCCTGTACATCAAGATCCATTTCATTAATATACATCAGGAGAACAAAGCTTTCCATTACTGACACGCGGGGTGGGGGCGCTCCACTATAAACCTTCTTCCAGCCCAAATAAATATCCTTGACCATTACAGTTTCCTATCACTCAGCCAATTTTGTATCCATATTGATACTACTCCGTTTATTCCATGTACTCTAACTTGGTCCATGGCCGTACAAAATGTCTTCTGGAAATCCATACCCACCATATCAACAACATTGCTCTGATCAGCCTTTTGTTATCTAATTAAAAAGTTGAATAATTTTAAAATCATTGTCTTACCACTTGTCTTCTTTTCAAACCGATTCTAATATTCAAATCATACTTTGGCTGCTTCTGCACAAAGTGCCTTTACATAGCAGTAATTAATTAATCCTGTCATATTACATAATACTTTACCAAGACAAGTGAAGACTGATTGGTTCCAGAACATGCTGTTGCAAAAATTCTCTAAATCCTATTTTCTAACTTTCATCCAGGCCCCCATTGCTAACCTAATCATTTCAATTTATCCTTAATTAAGCTTACCCATGATTATTGCTGTCAAAAGCATCCAATTTTACTTGTATACTTCATGCTACATTGTAGTTACTGTTGAGCAGCCTGCAGACCACTGCCTCTTGTAACTTCTTTCCCTTATTCCTCATTTCCAATCAAACTGATTCTACATCCTGATCTCCTGAATAAAGATCACATCAGCAAGCACCAATGCCATTCCTACTTAACAGTGCTACCCCTCCACCTTACCTAAATTACCTAACCTTGCTACTAAAGAAAAACACTTAACAATATTATTAATTCTCACAACTATTTATAAAACCTTACTAGTACTGAAAGATGCCTAATACTTAACACACATTAAATGAAGTATATTGCAGCTAGTAAAATCATATTTTCCCCTGTGCGTTGAATTCCCACATAAAGTAGTAAGACAATGATTATTATTGGGAAGGTTCTTAACCAGGAATTAGGATATGCTAGATTACGTTTTTCATACACATTCACTTGTGGACACATACTACCAACTAATGATTTCAGATATTTTTTAACATTTGTTGAAAGGTAGGCAACTAATTTCAATATGACTGGGTGCTTATCATCATAAAATACTCCAATGTATAAACTACTGTGCTATATAAAATGATTTATGTGGTGGTCGTCTTCTAATGTCAACTCAGGTTTTTGTTTCATAGTCTATTTTGGATGGATCAAATGGAAAAAACAGGTAAAAATAGAATAAACTTGAACTAAGTAGAAATCAACATCCAGGTCAAAGCAGATAGCTTGATGGTCATCCCATCGACCATCTCCAACAGTCACTTCCTTCACCAACAATGCACAACACTATGTGTACTGTCTACCACGTTGCACTTCAGTAACTCACCATGGCTGCTCTGACAGCACCATCCAAACCTATAACCTATATCATCCAGAGAGACAAGGGCAGCAGACACACAGGAACACTACTCCCTGCAGGTTCCCATCCATGCTACTCATTATCTTAAATTAGAACTAGATCCCTATTACTTTTTCCACTGCTGGGTCATAATTGCTGGAACTCCCATGTTGTGCTTCTTCTTGTGTTCAGAAACAGTTCACCACAACCTTCTCTACGGAAATTAGTGATGAAGACCAAATGCTGGCCCAGTCAGCAACGCCTACATCACAAAGTAATATGCTTCTAACTTGATACCATAACTACTGAAGTATTACCATATAGTTACTTGCAAAAAGTGTGTTTAGCACGCTCAATGAATTGTGTGAAGTACAGAAAACCAAGTTAAAGTTTTGATTCTGAAGAAGAGTCACAGGATTCAAAGTATTATCTATGTTTCTCTCTCCACAGATGCTGCCAGACCTGCTGAGTTTCTCCAGCAAGCTCTGTTTTTGTTTCTGATTTCCAGCATCCACTCTTCTTTGTTTTGTTTAAGGAAATATATAGCCTGGTCAACTCAGCAACGACATCTAGGAGCTTGTGCCAAAATTAGGAGACCTGCCCCATGGGCAAGTCAAGCAACAGATATCTGAGATATGATTCCATTAGTATGACTATGCCAGACACCACCCTCATTGCCCTGCGATTCCCAATGCAAAAACAGACTCACCAGGGGTGGTGGCACAGTGATATACAGTTGGGAAAGAGTTGCCTGGGAGTTCTCAACATTGACTCTGGACCCCATGGATCCTTGTTGTATCAAGTTAAAAGTGGACATGGAAACCTCCTTCTAGTTATCACTGAGGCCTATCTTCCTGGCTGATGAATGTACTGCCATGTTGAACATCACTTGGTAGAAGTATAGAAGTGGTAAAGGAAACAAAATGTGCAGTAAGGTGAGGTATTTCCATGTTCACTTCTAAGAATAATTTGGCAGCACTATTCATGACGGAGCCTTTAATCCAACTGAACATATTAAAAATAATGTACGCAAACAAGTTTTCCAGAACTTCCAGAACAACAATCATTTTTTTTCTGAATTGCCTCAAAGATGTGATTAAATGCGCAATTATAAAGGAATTAATTTCATGCAAAATGTCATTTATGACAAAAAAGATTCCACAGCTCTAAGTGACTTCATTTTTCAGTAAAGTTTCAGTGGTACATCATATCACAATGATTTTGCAATTCAATGTGATGTGGCCTAATCAATGTTCTGACTTGCCCCTTTTTTGTATGCATTAGATGAGAAAGGAAAAAAATCAATATAAAGAGTATGACATTCATAAATTCCCTTTTCCTAACTAAAGACAAACACTTAAGTGAACATAATTAAATCAAATTGTCCCTCAGACATTTTTATATTGATCTTTAGTCATGTAATGTTAAAAATGTATTGATTAGTAAGGTCTATTGTATTCATTCCCTTCCAAAAACACTAACTCACAGTTGAAATTGGTCAAGTGTCAGAAAGAAGCAAAGTTACTAACTACATAATATTAGTCCTAAAGCATATTCAAGAGGATTTGTAGATCAGGTTGTGGATGAGATTATTGACTTGCCCGCTGAGCTGGGAAGTTTGCTCGCAGATGTTTCATCACCATTCTAGGTAACATCATTATTTTACCAGAGGCGTACTGATGATGTTACCTAGAATGATGATGAAATATCTGTGAACAAATTTACCAGCTCAACGAGCAAGTCAGCAATCTCATTAGTCCTATAACTTAGCTGTGCAGTTTCACTATCCTCAAAGCTCTCTTTTTCAACCAAGTCAAACTAAAGATTAGATTCCCTACAGTGTGGAAACAGGCCCTTCGGCCCAACAAGTCCACACCGACCCGCCGAAGTGTAACCCACCCAGACCCATTCTCCTACATTTAACCCGTCACCTAACACTACGGGCAATTTAGCGTGGCCAATTCACTTAACCTGCACATTTTTGGATTGTGGGAGGAAACCGGAGCACCCAGAGGAAACCCACGCAGACACGGGGAGAATGTCCAAACTCCACACAGAGAGTCGTCTGAGGTGGGAATTGAAGCTGAGTCTCTGGCGCTGCGAGGCAGCAGTGCTAACCACTGTGCCACCGTGCTGCCCAAAGATTGCTATGAAAATACCTAGAAGCAGTGGATAAGTGAAATGAATATTTGAAAATCTATTATCCTCAATTAAAAAGAGAATTTGCTTGATTGGACAATCATTCTCACATTATAGCATGGACTATGGTTTTCTCACCAATTAATTCTCCCTTATTAAATCGACAAAAAATGTGCAGGGAGTAAATTGATATGATCATTATTATTTGAAATGCTCAATTAAAATCAAAGCATTTATTTATCTCAACTATTTTTCAAGCACTTGATGAATAGAATTCCATCATATCAGGTTAAGAAGTTGGAAAATTCACTGGTGGTTGCACAGTTTTCAGTGCCATTCACAACTCAGATATTGAGGAAATCAATTTGCATTTATATTAAAGAAGAATAACATTCAGGATTGGGCTGATAAGTATAAAGTGTTGCATAAAACAGTCAGTACTTGAAAGGGTTAGGTGACATCACATGGTTAAGGGAAGATGATAGCCTAGTGGTATTATCAGTGGACTGTTAATCCAGAGATCCAAGTAATGTCCTGGAAACGCAGGTTCAAATGTTGCCATAACAGATGGTGGAATTTGAACTCAATAAATGATGATCATGAAACTATTGTTGATTATGAGAAAACTCCATTTGGCTCACATTCCTTGAAGCTCAAAAGTATTAAAAAAAATTCAATAGAATGAATATAAAATAAATCTCAATCATTAACGTTTTATCTGAATCAGTCATGTCACTGTAGTGACAAAAGCAGACCAGAGGTTGTGAATTCAAAACTCTTCCTGACTCTCCAGTACCAGTCCATTTTCTGCAAGGTAGAAGTCAGGAGTGCCAAAATACTTGTCTGGGTATGTGCAGCTCTAACAAACTCAAGGATTTCAACCTATCAAGGGAAAAAAAATCAAAGTGGTCTACTTGATTGAAACTCCATTCAACCCGACACAACATTTATTCCCATTGGCATTAGCACAAACTGGTAGCAGGGTGTATTATAAGCAAAATGCACTACAGCAACTCATTCAGGCATCTTTGCCAACACATTCCAAATCCATGAATTCTATCACCTAGAAAGACAATGGCGACAGGTGCACGTAAAACACCACATACAAATTAAACTGCATATCATACTGACTCAAACAAGATTGATGTTGCTTCATTGAAAATCCTCCTCCAACAGTACTGTGAGTGCATGAACACCACATCACCAGCAGCAGTTCACCACCACCTAAAGATCAATTACAAAAAAGTGCTGATCTTGCCAGTAATACCAATTTCCACAGATTAATCTTGTAAATGTCTCCCAAAAATAGAAACAAGTAAAGTTTAATACTAATTTGAATATTTTCAAACATAAATACTTTTAACAAATTCTCACATTTCTTTCAAAAACTCGAAATTAAGATTTTTTTTCAAACAGAACTGTCCCAATTGTACATATCAAGCCACTGCAGATGGTTTTGAAAAGCTTCAATGTATCTGAAAACAATTCTATTAGTTTTAAAATAATGATGGAAAAGGATAGACCGGATCGAAAAGTTGAAGTTCTAAACTGAGGAAAGCTAATTTTGATGGTATTAGACAAGAACTTTCAAAAGCTAAATAGGGGCAGATGTTTGCAGGTAAAGGGTCGGCTGGAAAATGGGAAGCCTTCAAAAATGAGATGATGACAAGCCAGAGACAGTATATCCCTGTTAGGGTGAAAGGGAAGGCTGGCAGGTGTAGGAAAAGCTGGATGATGAAAGAAATTGAGGTTTTGGTTAAGAAAAAGAAGAAAGCATATGTCAGGTATAGACAGGAGAGATCAAGTGAATCCTTAGAAGAATATAAAGGCACTAGGGTTATACTTACGAGGGAAATCAGGAGGGCAAAAAGGGGATATGTCATAGCTTTGGCAAGGAGAATCCAAAAGGATTTTATAAATTCATTAAGTACAAAAGGGTAACTAGAGAGATAATAGGGCCCCACAAGGATCAGCAAGACAGCCTCTGGGTGGAACCATAGGAGATGGGAGAGATATGAAACGAGTATTTTGCATCAGTGTTTACTGTGGAGAAGGACACAGAAGATATAGAATGTGGGAAAATAGATGGTGACATATTTGAAAGATTTCCACATTACAGAGGAGGAGGTTCTGGATGTCTTGAAATGCATAAAAGTGGATAAATCCCCAGGACTTGATCGGGTATACCCAAGAACTCTATGGGAAGCTACAGAAGTGATTGCTGAGCCACTTGCTGAGGTATCTGTATCATCGATAGTCACAGGTGAGGTGTCAGAAGACTGTAGGTTGGCTAACGTGGCGCCATTATTTAAGAAAGGCCAGGGAAGCATAGACCAGCAAAACCTGAAATTGGTAGTGGGCAAGTTGTTGGAGGGAATCCTGAGGGACAGGATTTTCATGTATTTAGAAAGGTAAAGACCGATTAGGGATAGTCAACATTACTTTGTGCATGGGAAATCATGTCTCACAAATTTGATTGAGTTTGTTGAAGTAATAACAAAGAAGATTCATGAAGGCAAAGTGGTAGACATAATCTATATGGACTTCAATAAGGCATTCGACTGATTATCAAGGTTAGATCTCATGGAGAACTACAGGGAGAACTAGCCATTTGGATACAGAACTGGCACGAAGGTAGAAGACAGAAGGTGGTGATGGAGGGTTGCTTTCCAGGCTGGAAGCCTATGACCAGTGGTGTGTCACAAGGATCGATGCTTTTTGCCATTGATAGAAATGATTTGGATATGAACATAGGAGGTATAGTTAGTATGTTTGCAGACAATTGGAGGTGTAGTGGACAGCGAAGAGGGTTACCTCAGATTACAATAGGACCTTGATCAGATGGGCCAATGGGCTGAGGAGTGGCAGATGGAGTTTAATTTAGATAAATGCAAAGTGTTGTATTTTGGAAAAGCAAATCAGAGCAGGACTTATACACTTAATGGTAAGGTCCTGGGGACTGTTGCTGAACAAAGAGGCCTTGGTGTGCAGGTTTATAGCTCCTTGAAAGTAGAGTTGCAGGTAGATAGGTTAGTGAAGAAGGTATTTGGTATGCTTCCCTTTATTGGTCAGAGCATTGAGTATAGGAATTGGGATGCTATATTGCAGCTGTGTAAGACATTAGTTAGGCATTTTTGGAATATTGCTTGCAATTCTGGTCCCCTTCCTATAGGAAGGATGTTGTAAAATCTTAATGCTTCAGAAAAGTTTTACAAGGGTGTTGCCAGGTTTGGAGGATTTGAGCTATAGGGAGAGGCTGAACAGACTGGGGCTGTTTTCCCTGGAGCATCAGAGGCTGAGTCATGACCTTATAAAGATTTATAAAGTCACAAGGGGCATGGATAGGATAAACAGACAAGGTCTTTTCCCTGGGGTGGGGGAATCCAGAACTAGAGGGCATAGGTTTAGGGTGAGAGGGGAAAGATATAAAAGAGACATAAGGGGCACCTTTTTTACACAGAACGTGGTGCATGCATGGAATGAGCTGCCAAAGGAAGTAGTGGAGGCTGGAACAATTACAGCATTTAAAAGGCACCTAGATGGGTATATGGATAGCAAAGTTTCAGAGGGATTTGGACCAAGTGCTGGCAAATGGGACTATATTAGGCTGGGGTATCTGGTCAGCATGGACAAGTTGGACTGAAGAGTCTGTTTCTGTGCTGTATATCTCTGTGACTCTATGACTCTGTAAGAAGGGTGAATGTGAGAAATATGAAATGAAAAGAGAAATTACTGGAAAAACCCAACAGGTCTGGCAGCATCCATGAAGTGAAAGCAGAATTAACGTTTCAGGTCCAGTGACCCTTCTTCAGTTCTGAATTTCTTCAAGAATTAATTTTTTTGTTTCAATGTATCTGACTTTGATTTTACCTCACATATTAAAAAATATACTGGACATATCTACATGTTTGTGCTTTTAGCATGTTTTGAGCTGTAGGCTAACTAAAAATATTTATTTGTTCAAGATGAATATAATCCAACAAATCTAATATTATTTAAAGTGTAATAGTGCTTTGATACGTTTCACTTAAATCATGTAAGTACAGTTGAATATTTGACAGCAACAGCAAAAACCCACTTTCAGCTGAGATATCTTTCATCACTTTGAAACAACTATTGTGCCAAACAGCACTGGTTCCTGACACAGTATATTTCCCCTGCCTCATCATGGCAATATTTTCAGTACTTAGTGATGCATTTTCCCAAAAAACGTTTTAAAAATAAAAAGAATGAAGTTAAGATAGATTGTGCATTTTCCCTATATACATTATACTCTTCATCCAACAGTGAACTGGATTGTTATCTTTTGTATCCAACTAAACAATAATTCAAACCTGTGAAATCTCTTCCACAAGATTCCCTGTACAAAGAAATACTCCCAGTGGTCACGAAAACAATCATTTGTGTTTAATAGCTTACGTTCATGGAACATTATAAAGTGCCAGACTTCAACTTCTTAAACTGCCACTATTACTTTACATTTTGTTCTGTCCTATGTACTAATGATTATAATGACTGTTCAGGCCTATTTTAAGTTGTAAAAAGGGAATTCATGCTGATTAGGCATGAAGCATTATGTGTTTTCACCCTGTTCGAGTATAAAGCATGGAGCATTCATTAGAAATTCAATAGGTGCTTGTTACATTGGAAAAATGGCCTCAGCAAGTCATTATACGGTAAATACGACATTAAAACTCACAGGACTAATCAAGAGAGTGGTTTGTTGATGTGTATATTTTTCCCTGTGTAATAATTTCACATTATAATCTTAATGAATACTCATGCATGTTTTATTTTGTTTCCTCATTATGACAGCCCAAGAAGAATGTTGAAATGTTCTTCTCACTAAGAGTCTCAAAGACAAATGTCCATATAATTAAAAATATTCTGATATGTATATGTTCTGATTCTGGTTGCAGTCATGTTCTGCAACTGCAAATAAATTAGCTATTAGAAATAGACTAACAATGCAATCACCTTTGTTCCATCGAATAAAGGATATGATTCAAAGTAACCTGTTGCACATTTCCAGATCAAATTCATTGACTCACTCCAGATTTTCTGAAGAGTTCTGAAGGTCACTGGACCCCAAATGTTAACTCTGCTTTCTCTTCACAGATGCTGCCAGACCTGCTGAGTTTTTTTCAGCAATATTGTTTTTTGTTTCTGATTTCCAGGATCACAGTTCTTTGGATTTCTTTTTTGTCCAGTTTCCTGTCGTGCAAACAACCACAGCAATATCTAACACTTTTTAAACAGCATTCATTACTTCGATAAGAAGACATCAATTGTAAGTTGAATCTTAGTTATCTCTTTTCCATAAATTATTTTAGCCATGGCTTCAGGGGTTAAATTCAGCCCATATTTCTATAACAAAGAAAAATCATAACATTCGGATAGCATGGTTCCTGAAAGAAATGAGTTGGAGTAGACTCAAATTTTGTTCCTATTGTGCATGGGAAAAGAAACATCCACAATCTGGCCCTCTGATTTGAGTCTTATGAAAAAAGTCTTCAACAGTGTACCTTGACTCAGTTTCTGAGAACCATTTGAACAACCATCCAAAGAAATTTGTGTAATGCTGTCAATAACTGTGGCAAAATATTTTGTTTGCTCGCAGTATGAATCAAGAAAATCTCTCACTATAGAAACAGAAAATACTAACAAAATAATGGTGGCAGTCAGTCTTGTAGGATTGAGTTTAGCAACATGGTGATCAAATTTATGTTAAACACCATCTAGTTTGGCTCAGGAACTCTGCTCTGATATGCCAGTCTCTACTCCATTTACATCAAAGGAAGATAATCAACCAAGAAGATGCACAATTTAGTGATCTGTTTTCTCTCGTCACTCTCCTTAGCCAACTGACCTTTTGTTTCTGCTCACCTTCTCCAATGCTTTTCCTGACAAACCAGGTGTCATGACTGTCATGATAGCGACTATCTCCTAGTGGTCAATGTTGCCTACCTTCACAGCTCAGTTGCAGGTGTCCTTCTGGTAGAGGTTTGAAGGCTCAGACGTCCAGAAACAAAAACAAAAGAATATGTCAATGCTAGTGGTCCATTCACCATAAAGAAAAAATGGTCTTGGGTATATAGTCATCATCCATCCAATTAATCAATGTGACAAGCCAGCACAGATGTCTTGCACTTAGCTTGAGTACATGCAGATTTGAATTGACATACTCCAGGACCTCAGAGTTGGTGACCTTCTCCTACCAAGAAATGGCAAGAATATGTCTCAGACAACAAAAGGTAAAAACTGTTCAGCCTTTTCTCCTACTTACTATAAAATGTTGTCCAGGTTTCACAACTGTGGAGTAGTGCGCTGAAGTCATAGGTTTGGCAGGCTCAGTTTAATATTTTCAGTTAGGTTGCTGTTGTTTCACTCACTTACTCAGCTTAAACATAACAACTATTTCATTTACAGTCGTCTGTTGATTTTAGCATCAATAACATGTTGCTGGTGATCATGGAGCTGACAACTACCTCAGTTTTACATTGTTACTGCTGATTGATCTCAGTATGACAACATTCTGGACTATAATATTTGTTCTCCTAATGTCAATGGACAAACAAAACTTATTCCAAATATGAACGACTCTGCCCATATTCTACTAAAAGATATTTCATGGTATGCAATATTAGAGAATAAATCAAGAGTGTAAAGCAACCCTCTGAGAAGGATTTGATCTATTTTTGTCCTGGATCCCGGGTGAGCAAGGTTGAAGATGCTTCCCTCAACTTTTATAATGAAAGTAAGCATCCTCGATAGATGATCTTAAGTCATGACAGCAGCATAGGGAAGAACACGTCAATGAAAGATGGTACCAGATCACAACTACGTTTGACAACATTGGAATCGTTTGTGATCCATAATTCATCCTCCAGCAAAGACAGTGAAGTCCATAAGCTGCTGCAGTAATATCAGTTTCCTATACTTGAGGATTCAAGAGGTGTGGCATTATAGGAACATAGGAACAAAAGTAGGCCATTCAGCCTGATACGTCTGTTCTGCCCTTCCAGATCATGACTGATCATTTATCTCAACGCCATGTTCTGAGTTATTGGTGACAGTGCTCTCCCTTCACTACAGCTCAAGGTATTGTTCCACCCATCTCTTCAGCTGTTTATCGCAGTGTACAATGACCTCTGTGTCTTGTTTTCAACAGAGCCATCTTCTTTGTTGAACCATTTTCTTTTTGATTGCTTCATACATTTGCCTGGTGGTGTTCCTGTGTTGAAGCAAATCTGGGTATTCTACCAAAACTGTAACTAGTAGCCATTGCCACACCACCCACTAGTCTGTTGGACTTTGCCATGTGTAACTCTTAACTTCAGTAACTTACTTCCTATCTCCCCAATGTCTGCCTTCAAAATGTAACTCATCCGATCCTTTCACACCACCTCTTTCAGGGCCACCATAATGCAGCTACAAAACCCAGCCTATAAAGATGCAAACTCAGTGTAATATTTTCCTATAATCCAGCATTTTGAATTAGAAGACTGGAAATAAATCCACATCTAGTAAAGGCTTTCTTTTAAAATATAATTGCAAAAATAGCATTTTTATAAATTCATGATAAACACAGGGAAAACAGTTGATCATCCTTGACCTAATGAAAACATCCATGTCAAGAGGATTAGCAATGACCAGTTAAAATCTTCAAGATGTTTGGCACACCACTTTGTAGCAGGGCATGTTTCTTTTCCCACACAATAACGTCACAAGCAAATGACATAATGCACATTATCGAAAACTACACCAATTATGCACTTTAAACAAATGGGAAGATGGCCAAGAACTTTTTCCACAAAGGCCATGTTCCCTCATGGCATAAACTGTTCCAAATCTGGTTTGCTGGATCCAGCACTCAAAGGAAAGATCCGTGGTGGGCAAAGAATTCACCTTTAATATAAGTCAGAGATATCCCTTTTTTTAATGATTAATATTTTTAATTATTTAAAAAGCTGTCAATACATTTTTAAAGCAACTCAATTTGCTTCTTCAAGCATGCCTGCATTAGTCAACATAATCAGAAAACAAATTATTTTTGAAATATTTGTCATGATGGCAATATAATAATTTGACAAGGGCAGCACAGTGGCCCACTGGTTAGCATGACAGTCTCACAGCACTAGGGACCTGGGTTAAATTCCAGCCTCCAGTGACTGTCTGTGCGGAGTTTAGACATTCTCCTGTGTCTGCGTTGGTTTCCTCCCACTGTCTGAAAATGTGCAGGATAGGTGAATTTGCCACGCTAAGTTGCCCATAGGCTAGGGGAATTGGTCCGGTCGGGTTATTCTTCAGAGGATTGGTGTGGACTTGTTCAGCCAAATGGCCTGTTTCCACACTGCAGGCATTCTATGATCTTCTCCACCTTGACAGTAAAATGAAAGCTTGTATAGTGAATAGACTATTTAACAGTGTACAGTTTTTGAAACAAAATTCTTTGTTGTACTGATCACTGTGTATAGTGGTAAAGTTTGTCATGACAAAAATGTGCTTGTTTTGAGAAATGAGCACTGTCCTTTAAATGGTAATGTTGCATTCCAGTTTCATACTATATTTTATTAACTACAGATAAGGTGCAGTTCTCATCTTATCATGCACAACTATTGCCACAAAAGAATTTGAGGAAAACATCCAAGTGACACATGCCCAGTGGAAACAGGTAACACATAACTTCTGTTGTATGTCAAGAAGAACCAGAGCTCCGTCCTGGAGGCCCTGGCAAGAGTCATCATTCCAAAAAAAGTGAAATCTAACGCTGCCCCCCCAGACACACCACAGCCCTGCCGACTGTCATCCCAAAGGTAAAGTAGACCAGCATGTCAAGAGCAACTAGTTCAATGTAAATCTTCACCCCAAGCTAATAGTGATGACCTAATCCTGTCAAGCTGCAAAAACATGCAGGCAGAATTTCATTATTTACTTCCCTCCAACGATAGCTCAAGTAATCCTAAAGGGCCCATAATTAAGCAAATAGAAGTATTTAAAAGTACACTGGTGGGTAAATGTATGATGTATGCCAGAAATATTAATTTACCAAATCATTTTTCTGAAATACTAATGTAGCCTCCTACAAGTGTGTTATTCTCAACTGTAACTTAAGAAATATTTGTATTTAATCTTATGGACCAAAACAGATATTAAACAATCTATTGTAGGTAACTAAGAGCGGAATTCTTGATGGAATGACAGGATCACTTTTGAATCATCTCAGGCTGTGTCACCAGTTAAGGACAGTAGGTGGGACATTGTGTCAATTCTGTCAAAGAAAGATGTATTTTAATAAAGAAGGGACCAGAGCCTGGATTCCAAAGGTTCACCAGCACTTTGAAGCTGCAGTAAACAAGGGAATAGAGAGGCAACTTAGGAAAACCATTCTAATGCTCTCTCATGTTTACCTGGATATCCAGCTAAGGGATCAGAGGGGGCTGTACGAGAACCCACAGCTGGCAGAAGGAAGTCAGAAGAACAGTACCATCCCTCCAAGAGATAGAAGTACCCAAGGAAAGCAAGAAAAGTGACTGACCTAAAAATATTTTTAAATGGCAAGACCTGCACTCTGGGTGAAAGTTAATGATTCCTTCACGTGGCAAGGTAACATTTGATCAGAAGACAGGGTGGGGGATCCTGGCAGGGAGGCAACCTCCACACACAGACACTAATGCAGACTCTTAATTAGGAAATGAATATACACTTAAAGGCCTTACTCTGCCACTACTATTCAATCGGCGGTCAGCAGAGCACTTGCCATGCAGGGAGACTAACAAAATGGAGTGCCATTTTTTCTCATTCAAAGGCACACATAGTGCCTAAATTGAGGAATCAGGCATCAAGAAAGGGTGGTACAGGTTTAGAGTCAAAGAATATATTGCTGGAAAAGCACAGCTGGTCAGACAGCATCCGAGAGGCAAGAGACGACATTTCAAGCATAAGCTTTTCATCAGGAAGAGCTCAGGAAGAGCTTAAACTTGAAACGTCGACTCTCCTGCTCCTTGGATGCCACCTGATCGGCTGTGCTTTTCTAGCAGCACACTCTTCAACTCTGACTCTCCAGCATCTGCAATCCTCACTTTCTCCCCGTGATAAGGGTTTATCAAAAGTCACCTTGTTCCCGCGTCATTGGCAATCCCTTTCCCTTGAGTGCCATCCCACCTAGCGGAGATACCATCTTTCAGCCACGGTTAATGCATTTTTATGTGCTCCACGTAGAAGGAGGCTTTGGTTCAAAACGCTGAAGGTGTTGTAGTGATGAGAAACTCTTGGAAAGAGGCCTTGGCTCTTTCCAGCTGGATAGCAATGTCAATCTCAGTTGTGCTGTAGAGGATCATAGTGGCTGAATAAAAGATTACTTATGTTGCTACTGCTGTTTCTGAACCACAAGAGCTGTCCACTTTTGACCATCAGAAGTGTAAGGTGTTTTGCTGTTCCCATTAGGTGTTAAAAAGAAGTTCAACTGAAATTAAATGAAATCTTGGAATGATGAAGTGAATTGCAATAAATTCGTAATCACCTATCAAACAGTGAAGGCACTTTCAGAAGAGGTGCTTCCAACTTCCAGGTCACCATAGCCATGGCCATGGCTAGAGCTCTTCAATGTAAACTTAACAAAGTTTCCAGTTTCACTAAAGAAACTTCTCCTGCTATGCACTCATCTTATTGACACTGGGAATTGCTAACATATCAGGAAGATGATCCCTTGCTAAAGAAATGAGAATTAAACTAGTTCTTAATTGGCTTTTAATTAACTTGATAAACCTAACCAATTGTTCCAAGGAAGTCCCCTGTTTGCCTTCAACTTCGACATTCAAAGCTGGAGAATGGCTGATTGTGTCAGTATCCCAAACCGATATTTGTTTTAATCCAGAAGTGCTCTTACACACATCATCAAATTACCCGTGGTTGTTTTTTTTTCATCTATTAACCACAATCAATAAACCAACCCAGAGTTAATTTAACTCTGTGCATGCAAACAAACCTTTTGTTAATTCCCCCTGTGTTTGGATCGGATCATGGTCCTGGGTGGCATGGTGGTTCAGTGGTTAGCACTGCTGCCTCACAGTGCCAGAGACCCAAGTTCAATTCTAGCCTTAGGTGACTGTCTGTGTGGGTTTGCTCCAGTTTTCTCCCACAATCCAAAGATGTGCAAGTTCGGTGAATTGCCCATAGTGTTCAGGGATGTGTAGGTTATGTGCATTAGTCAGGGATAAATATAGAGTAATGGGTTTGGGTGGGATACTCTTCAGAGGATCGGTGTGGACTTGTTGGGCTGAAGGGTCTGTTTCCACACTGTAGGGATTCTAAGATAGTTAAATATAAATGGATAATATTTGTGAAGAAATGTTATTTTGGCTGAAAAACACAGAAAGTGCTAGAGAAGCTTATCCATAGACAGCAGAGTTAACATTGAATCCAGCATGATTTTTCTTTAGAAGATGATATCTGGAAAAGAGTCAGATTGGACTCAAAGTTTAACTCAGTTTCTGTCTCTACACATGCTGCTAGACCTGCTGGGTTTCTCCAGCATTTTGCACTTGTTTCACATTTCCTGCATGCACAGTATTTTGCTTTAGTGTTATTTCCAGATTACAGTTACAGCATTCTTGGATCCGGACTTTTGTGCATACTGTGCATTAGAAATCAATGTCAAGATTAGAGTGATGTTGGAAAGGTACAGCAGGTCAGGCAGCATCGATTAGCAGGAAAATAAATGTTTCGGGCAAAAGCCCTTCATCAGGCTGCTGAAGGTTTTCCTGATGAAGGGCTCCAGCCTGAAATGTCTATTTTCCTGCTCCTCAGATGCTGCCTGACCTGCTTTGCCTTTCCAGCACCACTCTAACCTTAAACCTAATCTCCAGCATCTGCAGTACCCACTTTCGCCCATTAGAAATCAATGTGTAGTTTGGTTTACCTATCCATTTTAAAAAAAATCTACAGCGTATCATTTTATTAGGTTTGACTTAAGTGATAGCAGCATTGATTTTCACAAGTACGTTAATGACACCAAGTTGTATGTCACCACTACTTCGCTCTATTCCTCCACTGTTGCTAAATTATTACATCATGCAGTACTAGATGAGAAATGTATTTATTAAATATTGCAAATACTGAAGCATTACTTTCAATTTCCACTCTGAACTCTGCTCCCTAGCTACCAACTTAAAAGTCTATGATTAAGCCAGTCTAATTACAACTTTTGTGTCACACTCAGTTCCAAAATAGGCTTCTGATTCAGTCATGTCATTATAAAGACCTGAAAATGTGTTGCTGGAAAAGCGCAGCAGGTCAGGCAGCATCCAAGGAACAGGAGAATCGATGTTTCAGGCATAAGCCCTTCTTTAGGAGCCCTCATTATAAAGACCATCTATTCCATCTCTAACATTCCTCAACTTTGCCCATCTCAGCTCAAGTGCCTTCCTTGTCTATGGACAACCCATTAAAATACACTTCCTGACTGGACTCTATTTGATTTGTTTCCCATGTTTTAACTCACATCCTGTTCCCATCATCTGTGGTCTCTGATCTACATTAGCACCCAGTAAAGCAATGACTTGATTTTAAAATTCTCATCCTGGTTTTCAAATCCTTTAATGGTCTTGTCCCTCCCTATTCCTGTTAACCCCATACACTTTTGAAAAATTTGTGCTCCTCTCATTGTGGCCACCTTCTGCCTCCCTATTTTTAAAACTCTCCACTATTTGCGATACCCTCTCTCCACCTCTCTGTATTTCTGTCTTGTTTTCCTCTTTGGACAAGCTTTTGGTCATCTGATCTGATATCTTGCATTATGATTGGGTTAAGTTATTGATTTGTAACGCTCCTCTGAATGCTTCATTAAAATACACTACACACAGAGTCATTAGGCGACATGAAATAAACAATTATTTTAGATTTCAAATGTGTCCCAACAAAACCCAAGTCTACCACACAACCACAGTCAACAAGAAGTTGTATTATGATTATGTTTTCACTTCATAATTAGATCCCAAAGGAATATCATTTAAATTAATAGCAAGTCTTGCAATGACATCGACTCCAAGGTTGTCAATATATTTTACCTGTCATGATTATCTCTCACAGAGACAACTTAAACGGAGGCTGTGTACTAATTGCTGTCAGAATAGTGAATCATGATGAGTCAAATTCAGTTAACTTTGGTTGCAAGAAATTGTCAGCCATTCCCAATGGCAGAAAAGGAAATCCAATAGAAGGATGTCCATAATAGACCAAAATTTTAGATTGGAAATTCCAGGTTAGCTATACTGTGCATGCTTGTCATGTGACCATAGCAACCAACGAAGAGTTAGGCCACACTAGATCACATAATCCTGGTTAGGCATGCAGTGGTAGCTGCAGCCCAGTCTTGCACACACCCTGAACAAGTGTGTACCATGAGACATCTTTAAACAAATGAAATCAGACTGTTTTACTTTCATTTACTAGATCATCTATAATGTTTAAAAATTGAAACAGGTGATGGTGGAAAGTGGAGCAAGGACAGTTTAAATGCTACAGTCTGCACTAACAGGGATAAGATGAGAAACCTGCCGCTTTTTGAGACAGAAGAGTTAAACAAGGCACATTGTTTGCAAATTTCAAGATATTGCCAACACAGTATGAGGGTAACAAAATTGCCTGAATGACCTGCAGTATTTTTGAGACGTGGATCAAGAAAAAGTGGGCAAAGATGTATCAATGAAGAAAATGAGATTATTGCCCTGATCACATTGAAGAGTCTGATGAATACCAGCCTCCTCAGCCTTGCCTGTTTCTCCCGTTTAAGCCACAAAGACCAGAGAGATGCTCCAGGATTTTGCACTGCACCCCAAAGACAGAGCAAACAGATTTGATTGCATTGATGATGTGATGGGCATATCCAAAGACATCATGCCAAGCAGAAAACAATTATGGCATTTATCGAGAGCTAACTCAACATTTTTCAATTGTTTTAACTGCAGAAGGTCAAGTTATTCTAACGTGAACAAATTGAAAACTAAAGATATTTTTCACGGCATTTTCATTTGTTGTTCTTTTTTGACATAGAGCACATCTGTAAGTAAAAAAGGTAACATATGAACTTCCTCAGTTATGTCAAAGCACTACATAACATGGAATTGTGGATTGATCTCAAGAAAATCAGCTTATTGGTAAATTTTACTGTAGATTGGTAGCAGGAGCTAAAGTCAAAGTCGAAAGCAAGACCCAGAATAATACTTAGGTTACTTGTGGCAGTTACAACATTTAAAAGGCATCTGGGTGGATATGTGAATGAGAAGGGTTTAGATGGATAAGGGCAAAATGCTAGCAAGTGGGACTAGATTAATGTAGAATATCTCGTCAGTGTGAATGAGTTGAACCAAAGGGTCTGTTTCTGTGCTGTGCATCTCTATGACTCTATAGCCTGCCTTGCAAGGATGTTCTCTTCCGCCAGTATCAAAGGTGAACCTTGCCTAAAAAGGCTGATATGCTGCACGTCCTATATTTTCCCAAGTGGAAGGGTACTGAGGATAACACCATGTCTGATCTGAATAGTTCAAAGTTTTGCAAAGCTCCATACTGGTATATCAATTTATTAGAAGTAGTTTATGCTTCGCCCCATCGAGTTGAATATACACCATAAGGCATATGCATTTGGCCTTTGTCAGAGTGTGGGTTGAGACTCAATGGGGTAGATATCATCTTTATTCTTAGCCCAGTCAACTGGAAACAAGTGGGTCAGTTGCCCTTCATTGAAATTGCATTATATTCAGCATTAATTTCAGTCTTTCCACGTAGCTCACATAAACCTGTTGTTTTGAACTGTCCTTTCTGTGCACATAACAGGTAGCCAGTGCTGGAGGTCAACAAAAATCAACACATCTGCAAATTAGAATAAAATTCTGATTCCAACATCAATGAGCTATTGATGGCAACAATATACTTTTATTACTGACAACCACCTCCCACTTCACAGAAGAACATCATAATTGCTTCTACCAATCATTATGTCAAATCACTAGAGAGGTGTCTTGTATACCATTGGGTTGAATAGCATATTTTACAAAATGGTATGTGAAAGAAGTTTAGGAGCACTAGATTCTTTGCAGCACAAAGTCCTTCATTCCAGCTATCCTGGGGTAGAACAAGCCATACACTTAACATAAGTGTAGCACGATACCTCAGTAGTTAACACTGTTACCTCACACCACCAAGGACCTTTCTTCATGGGTTTGCTCTGGTTTCCTCCTGCAATCCAAAGATGTGCAGGTCAGGTAAATTGCCCATAGTGTTCAGGAATATGTAGGTTAGATATGTTTGTTGGAGGAAATATAGGGGACTGGGTCTGGGTGGGTTACTCTTTGGAGAGTGGGTGTGGATTTATTGGGCCAAATAGCCTGTTTCTACACTGTCGGGATTTTCTATGATTCTATTAGTTTTCAATTTCCTATAGACAATCAGAACTCAAAGGTCATGACATACTAGCAGCCCATTTACACTATCCTTATCCATAGCTAAAAATCACACAACACCAGGTTATAGTCCAACAGGTTTAATTGGAAGCACTAGCTTTCGGAGCACCGCTCCTTCATCAGGTGGTTGTGGAGGACACAATTGTAAGGCACAGAATTTATAGCAAAAGTTTACAGTGTGATGAAACTGAAATTATACATTGAAAAATACCTTGATTGTCTTTTGAGTCTTTCGTCTGTTCGAATACCATGATAGTTTCACTTCTTTCATGTATAAATTACAAAACATTTTTTTTAAAGTTGCATTCTCAGGTTAGCTGTAACAATTGGTGTTAGCCAGACAATATGTTGAAGGTGTTAGCCCCCAGTGTTCTCTGTCTATGCCATAATGTTTAGATTGACTCTAATCTAAAAAGTCAGATAACAGAGTTCCACATGAATTCATGCAGTCCCTGAGCAAAGTACAATGCAACCCTGCAAAATATATGTATATATGTGCATGTGGGTCTTTGTGTGTGTGTGTGTATCTGGGTTGGGGGGTTGTGAGTGTGAGAAAATGTATATGTGTGTGCGTGAGTGTAGAGTGGTCTAAGTGTGTGTGTGTGTGTGTGTGTGTGTGTGTGTGTGTGTGTGTGT